>NW_027419206.1:0-54914 GCF_009905375.1 Apium graveolens
AGGAAACTTGTTGCCGGCTGAATGTGTTAACCAGTTGAGCAAATGGTGGCAAATGACGAGGGATATCTGCTGGTGCAGTAATATCAATCCAGGAATGTGTTTCCAAATTTAGCAGATTTATGACAACTCAAGCAAACACTAGTGCATGGAGAGAAGCGGACAACCATCACTGGTGAGGAGTGTTAATAGCAATGAACAATCATGGGTTCTACAGGTACATTGGCCCATCTTTTCTCTACTAAATCACTTTCGCATATGGAGTTGACGAGCATCCCCCCTTGAGGGGTGAGCTCCCTGAAATCTGAACCGGATTATGGCAGTGAGAGGTTTTGTAAGGGATGGTCCAGTGATGGACCTTCACGTAGTGCTGCGGTTCGAATGGTAATAGCCTACCATAAACAATTTTCCAAGTGCCAATAGGCTCAGGGCTTTGTTAAATCTAAAGAAGTTACATAATACATGTTTTCTTTATAATTTTAAGTTTAAAAAGTAATAAACTATGTAACTATGACAATTAATTTCGTGTGTTGTTCTTCCTCCCGTGAGAAATTCATGCAACTGGATATATATTTGTTTCATGGTGGCTAATTCATTTGTACTAGCCGAGTAGTGTTAAAAACTTTTAGCGAGAAGTGTTAAAAAACTTTCCAAATCTTCTTATGACACAATATAATTTTCAAATATTATCATTTGACACATCTTTACACTATTGTCACATTTAACTACTTATTTTTCCTTCCTCAAACATAATACTTGGTGCATGTAGAAAGTACACAGAGATGGAGAAAAAGAATAAAAAGATTTTTTTGGTTGCAGCAAAAAATCTTGCAGCAATAAGTTCCTGCATTTACTTGAATCAATAATGACAAACAAGTTCCTAACACTGGTTACTTGGTGCATTTGCCGCTGTTACTTGAATCAGATTATAATAAAATGGTTGAAAAAACAAAACAAAAAAAGAACTCTGGGTTCTTTGGGAATATTATGATTAGAATGCTGGAAATATTTTTAAAAATGTGTAGATCCTTAAGGACGAATTACAAGAGGTTCAACCAGACATGATGCTTGACTCTGAACTTCAAAAACAAGAAATCTCTACCTGAAAGAGCTTGATGAAACCTTGATTATTGAGAAGTTGTTTTGGGCTCAGACTTCCAGAACTAGATGGCTCAATAAGGGAGATAGGAACACTTCTTTTTCTTTAATCAATTTAAAGATCACTAGAACTCCTCCAAAATCTTTGCTATAAATGAAAATAACGGTGACACGGTTACTGGTCATGATAGGTCAATTTCTTCCAAGAAATCTTTGAATTTGAGTCTAATAATAATATATTGAGTTATTGATCGTATTGATATTCACTTTGATTCCATTTTGGATCCCAGGAGTCTCACTTCAGAAATGCAAAACAACTGTGGACTGGTTTGAAAGAAATGTGGGGATTTTCTAGAGGAAGGCTCCTAGTTGAATTCTTAGGGGTTCCAATGATAGCTACCAGGTGACCTTCAAAAATTGTCCTTTTTGATCGAAAGCCTAATTAAAAGAATTCTCAATTGGACTGTTAGTTTTATAATGAAAAGCGCATATGATTTGTTGCTGAAATAATACGGAGAAAACAGGTATGAAACAATAGGAGTTCTTATATTTATCGGTCAGTAAAACATTTTATATGTGCTCATACTAAACAGCTATCTAAATGACTCAAATTTTAATCAAGAAAGATAAGAACAGACTAGCTATTTCTTCGAGAGAAGGAACTACTTATTGGCTAGGTATACTATACTAGTTGTTGCAGGCTAAGTATATTAACTAAAAAAATAAGAAAATAAATTTAGTCCTGGAGCAAATAATAACATGGACTACCAAGTTCATATCTTATGCGGGCCGTGGTCAGCTCATTAAGCAGTAATTGTTTCCATTCATAAATCTTTCTGGAATCAGCAATTTGTTCTTATCAGTCTCGGAAAGAGTTATGGATCGATGGCATTTTCAAGTCAAACTGGGAAATGAAAACAACATTGGGTTGTAGCATGAACCATGGTATAATCACAAAATTAATTCTGATCAACTCGCTTCCTCTTCCATGGTCAGTTTGAGTATTGAAATTATCTCATGGAAAATGCCTCAAATCATCCCGAACTACAACAATACTATGCCATTCCAAATGCACAAGGGGGGATGCGTATGTATGGGATTTGACAGAACTCAAAATGATTACAAACCAAGATTAGTTAGGAGAGCATAAGATCAACTGGACCAACTTTTTGTGGCACAAACATTGCATTCAAAGATATGACTTCATTGAATAGATACCATGTCATGGAACTATGGAAGATTCCCACTAAACTCGGACTCTTTAAATTTAGATGTTCTGCATTGCTGGATGCGAATGTAGTAATTATTTATTATGTTGCAATGACCATAAGGTTGTTGTTTATGCTGGCTCTGAATATGAATATTCATCTTAATAGCTGGAATCAACTGCATTGTTATGTCGGAGTGCATATTAAATTCGCATCCACAAGAGAATTACCTCTTCCGGCTCCTTAAGTGGTCATTTGTCAAATATGACATTGATGAAATAGTAAGATCCATGATGGAGATTACCTATCCGCGAGCACCTGTTCAAGATTACTATACGTGATTGATACCATTTGTAGGACAGCATTTTCAAAATGGCTCAACAAATTACTATATGTGTTGCCTGATCAGTGATCACCTACAAACCACTTCTGAGCCTCCAAATCCAATGACTTGCTACTGTAGTTTCGTAGATATTTCATTATCACATGTTGTAATATCATTTAGTTCCTAATTTTCTTGAGGATTCTATCATATATGCATCCGAAGAGAAAATGCTGTTCATTTATTTAGATCAAATACAAACTAATTAGCAAAAAACATAACCTATGCACATTCTTACTGCTCTGAACAATGAATTTGGCTGACTATTCATTCATTGTTTATATATAGAGAGTTTCTTCTTGCTCAGTTCACTACGAAAAAACCGCTAAATTTGACAAATTACAAATGAATGCATTTTAAAATGACGGATTGCAATGGAATGCTTTATAAAGTAATAAAATTGTCATTTCTCATTGTTATGGGTTCCTATTATACCTTGCAATCTTCCAATAAAATACATCTACAATATAAGATGTTTCTTATTGTTGCAATCTTTCAATAAAATACATTTACAATATAAGACGCATAAAAAAATACACATCAGTATCTCTACATGTCATGTGCGTGCATATCGACATCTGTAAAATATGAGCTGGGAATGAGACTCTGAAAAAAATAACTTTTTATGTTCATGAAACTAGAGAAATAACTTTGATTGTAACATAGTAGACCTGTCGTTGAGACTATTGGATAAAATTAGCTTACGCGTAATAATGGGACAGTTATATATTACAAATTAATAAGAACATGTAAATTAAACAAAATAACGAAATAAAACCCGAAGGCAAATAACAAGAAAAATCAGTAACTGAATTTACAAAGAGTGGATAAAATACTTAGCTCTAAGAGATGTTTTAATAAATCTGAAAGAACTATGAACATAGGCGCCTAACTTTCGAGAAGTCTAGACTGTTCTTGAAGAGATATTATTGGCCCCACTTACGCTGTGTTGGGTTGCAATATCGCTTCCCGGATACAACATCACAGAGCAATTCGTACAGAGTTACGCAAAGCTCAACAGCGAACAAACCTCAGTTCGCCCACAAACCTCTATGCTAATCTGTATGTTATGGAGAGAGAGAGAGATAGCAGCTAGGGTTTCACACGTATGTGATCGAGGTATATCTTTTCCCAATCTTTTAGTTCTATATATAATACAAAACCAAAACGTAACTGAAGATATTACATTCTCAGTAAATCTTGATCCAGCCTCAGCAAATCATGATCCAGCCAGGAGTTAGGATTTCACAGTCTCAGCAGATCCTGATGCAGCCATGCATCAGGATCTGTCAGCTTAAGCAATATTGATTAGTGTTTATTCCAGCAATTAGAATTTGTAATTCATGATCAGCAAATACTGATTTTATTATATAGATTCAATATTCATATTAAAATAAATAATAATCAGTAAATATTTAATTAAACAAGCAGTAAAATTCATCGACCAGGTCGCCCCGCGTATGCGTGACGCCGAGACATTCGTGTGTGCGCGCGAGCCATACAATAACACCATGCACACCCACATACCTTAGTAGTTGGTATACTAATCTTGCACATTGTACTATATAAAGCACTACACCCCTCTTTACTTAATCAAGGTGGGATAAAACCCACAAACTCATTTCAAGCTACTAATTCACCTCAATTTCTATATGGATTATACTAAGAAAATGACTTAGATCCAAACATGAAAGTTTAAGTACTCATTACAAGGAACAACCTCCAACAATTAGTTTTAGGAAATTACATCAAGAATGGGTCTTCAACATGTCTCAAACTTTCAATTTTCTAACAATCCCCTACAAATCCATACAGAAATGCATATCAGATTTTACCATGACTTGATTTTCAGAGTCGGTACCCTTCTGGGTTTGAACCCAACTATGTCCCCTACTTCAATGGCTACTAGATTTAGATGGAATGTTTGACCTTGAATCTCTATCCATTTGGTGTAACCACACTCCATAGACGACGACAAGTCAAAAGGTTATGGTGCAGATCTACGGATTTGAGATGTTATGATCGTGTCTCTTTTATGTACAGATCTATCAGATACAAGACCCCTTATAGACTTCAGTCTAACTTGGATGTGTATCTTTGTCTTAGCATTATACTTCACACTTCTGATCTTGTCGATAGTTGTACGGCTATCCAATAAACAGAAATGGCAAGAAGCAACTTTCTTACTACAGGTAACATTGCATGAGTCCATGTAACCATTCAGCCTCCATCCTCGAGGTATCAAGTGCACACAACTCAGACTCAAAAGTATACCGAGTAATCAAAGTCTGTCTAGAATACTTCCAGGACACTGTTCCCCCCACAAGGGTAAACACATATCCAGTCACTCCATTGGAACCGGATTTCTTAGTTATCAAATTTGCATCACGGTACCCCTCGAGTACCCCCAGAAATCTTTGGTAATGCAAGCCAAGGGAAATAGTTCCCTTGAGATATCTGAGAACTCTAACCAGTACCTCACAATGAGCCTGTTTGGACAGCTTATATCTTGCTAACTTAGACACTGAAGAAAAAATAAGGTCTAGTCACATTAGCAAGATATTGCAAACTCCCGATAATCCGAGAGTACCTTAACTGAGATACGAGAACTCCTGAACTATTCTTGACTATTGCAACTTTGTAATCATATGGTGTACTAGAGATTCTACAATTTGAATAATCGTACTTCTCAAGTATAGAGTTCTCTATATAATAAGACTGTGACAATGTTATTCCATCAGTTGACTAAGTCAACTTGATCCCAAGAATCTCATATCCTTCATTTCAAAGTGCCTCTTCAAGAAACTCTTTGTCACGTTAATAATCTCACTATTGGTTCCAAACAACAAAATATCATCTACATACAACCACACAATCACACAATCACACAATCATTACCTCTAACCTTATAGTAGACACACTTGTCACTTTCATTAATTAAAAACTCGAAGTCTAAAACAGTTTCATTAAACTTTTTATGCCAGTCTATAGGTGATTGTTTAAGGCCATAGATGGACTTGACTAGTCTACATACTTTCTTCTTATTAGAAGCAACAAATCCCCCAGGATAATCCATATAAATCTCTTCTTCAAGGTCACCATGAAGAAAAGTTGTCTTTATATCCATTTGATGGATGATAAAACCATGTACGAAAGCCAATGCAAGAAGCATTCTGATTGTTATCATTTGGGCAATAGGAGAGTATGTATCAAAATAGTCAATTCCTTCTATTTTCCTAAATCCCTTAGAAACTAGCCTAGCCTTGTACTTATTTATTGAGCCATAAGGGTTTAGCTTCCTCTTAAAGATCCATTTACATCCAATAGTAGAACACCCAAGAGGGAGATCAACTAACTCCCATATTCCGTTAGAAACAATTGAATCAATTTCACTCTTCACAACGCCTTTCTAATGCCTTGACTCCGAATAATCCATGGCCTGACAGAAAGTTAAAGGCTCATCCTCGACACTGTAAGTTACAAAATTACTTCCAAAGTTCTTGACTACCTTTCCACGCTTCATCCTTCTAGTTTCCTCTACTTCATTAGAAGTAGAGTTACTACCAGGATCCGCCCCCATATTTGCCATTTTTTTCACATGATCATGAATAGAACTCGATGTGTGAGTGGGATCATCCTCAAAATTACCCAAAGGTATACCAGTCTTCATATGGAACACTTCCTCCAAGAAAGTTACATCACGAAACTCAACTATCGTACTTGTTATCGGTTTTACAACCTTAACGCAAGAGCACGTATCGCAACAAGCAGTATATAAATTCGTTCCTATGAAGACTATTAAGATGTTAAATACCAATTACTACTTTTCTTTCAATTCAAGTCAAATAAAAATTAAGTGAAGTTTACTAAATTATCACTAAATAATTAAACTAACACAAAAGGGAATAAGAAATTCCAAGAGAATGAAAACTAGGCCTTTAATTTCATCTAATGTTCTTCAATAAGTTTCTCCTTTAGCATCTATTCTCGTGGTATAATTATTACTCCAAGACAATCATGTATTCATAAGGACCTTCTGAATCTCAAGTGACTCTAATTTATGCAATAACCCCCATATTTATATGTAAGATTTAAAACCATAAATAACATTAAGTTTCGTCTTAATTGGACTTCTTAGGGTATTTAGGTATATTACTATCCTAACCACAAATTAATATAAATATTAATTCTAAGATATATTAATTGGATCTTAACTTAGGGTTTCTCTTCTAAGTTCACCTAAATTATGAAATCAATCTCAATGGTGATCAATCTTTGAGAAGCATTAAACACAAATTAATATAAACAACTAAAATCACCATAAAAACAGGGAGAAAAGAATACAACTATATATTAACAAGAGAATCCATTAAAGGTCTAGAGAGAAAATTAGTTCATAATCTCAAAAGAAACCAATACATATAAACATAATGAAAAAGTAAGGAGAAAAGATGAAAACTGTAGATGCAGCAATCTCCTCTTCTTCAAACTTTTTCCCTCTTGAGCGTAGCCTCCTTTTTCTTCTCTAGGAACTTAATCCCTAATAATAATATCTGATGTATCTATATGTATCTAATTAATCTATTTTAATATTTTAAGGAAAATACAAATGTGTTTCCCAAACTGATTCTGTTTTTCCCAGTAAAATTCGCAGTTCACTTTTTTCAGAAATTCGGGCCCGCTCCAGATAGATATTGATCTCTGGACCACTTAGAATGATAGAGAATCTCGTTATCTTCGCGTGGGCTGTTGAATCATCCAATTTGGGTTTCTGGAACTCAAGATATGGCCCAAACAGTGTAGCATGTGTGTGCAGTCATTCAGAAAGAATTTATCAACAAGGCCACATTAGTAATCTAAGCATCAGGATTAGGGATGACATTACATAAATATCTCCTTGGATGCTGAGACATTTACTCATCCGATTTTAGCTTATCAAACTCTAGTTGGACAGGATAATGAGGATGCTGAAAGGATGCTCAACTTGGTGCATACTACTGCTTCTATGCAAAGGGCTAAGGATGTCATCTCAGCCATGCCTCCCATAGTTGGTGATGATGTTGATTATGGAACTGGTGGTTCTGAAGACATATTTGGGGATGAAGATGATGATGATGAGGAATAGTCTATGCACAGAGGGGGAGAAGTAAGCTCTAGCTCCAGATCAAATATTCCATCTTGGGTGTTTTTAAAGAATGTGATGAGCAACACTTCAAGACTACTCTTTTTCATATCATTCAACAAACTCAGACAGCTCTTCAAGCTACAACCAATGCCAACACCAAGAAGCTTCTTCAAGCACATCTCAATTCTCTTCAACTGCACCAAATTCAATCTCTTCAATACAATATGGATGTCACTGCAATTAAAATAGAGATTGATCAGGTCAAGAAGGATGTCTCTGAGAGAATGGATGCTAAATTTCCTAACACAACCCTACTTGACATCAATAGACAACTAAGGAAAATCTCCAATTTTCCCAGCAAAGTGGACTCCTTGGACACAAGACTTAAGACATTGGAAGTTTCTATCACTGCAATTCATTTACATCAAGCCCAGCAAACCCAGTTGCTTCAAAATTTAGTGGCTACACAAACTTCTACATCCACTCAACTTGATGCTAACAAAAGGGGGGAAAAGATTCACTTGTCTCAGTTAGTCAAGAAGATCCAATCAGTGAGAGGGAGAATGTGCTAAACATACAATTTAGTCAAGTAATTGTTCCAGAAATCACTTATCCTAAGCCACCAGTCTTGGACAGCATTGATCTGATCCAGATAGCAGCTGCTAAGTTGGATTCAAAGACAAATTTCAAGAAGCTTGATGTTGCAGCAGTTGAGAAGGAATTGGATGACAAATAGAGAAAGATTGATGAAGAAATCATAAAGAAATTTGGTCCAATTGAGAAACCAAACAAGACCTTTCATCACTTCTCTCAAGTCAAGCAAATTTCTGTGAATGACATGTGTATTCCCTAACATACAACAAGAATTACAGAAGGGGGTTGAATGCAATTCTGGCTACTTTTCAACTTTAAAATATTCTAACTTGATTAAATATAACAGGTTTGATTAGCAATGGTGCGGAATAAAAAAGGGATAGAAATCAAAATACTAAGTAATAAAAAACTAGCTTTTAAAACTATTCTGGTGAATTCGGAAAGTATCCGCCAGATATATTATATATAGATATATATATCAAATTGAGAACTCTGTAAGGCTTTCATAGCTCACAGCTTCTTCCAGTTTGAACAACTAAACTACAGAGAATGCTTACAAAATATAGCTTGATATGTTTCTCTGAAAATAAGCTTGCTTAGTTAATTGTTCTACTTGATACACTTGGTTTATATATCACCAAGTTTACAAGACAATAAAACAAGATAATAAAACAAAACATATCTAGTTTAACTCCATGCTGCTTCATTACTCTATTCCAGCATCTTTGAATATCTTCACAATTACATGGAAATGGTAATGCTTCTTTGTTCTCAAATTCCTACTTAACAGGCTGCCACATTCCTTTTGCAAACACCCAACGCATGTGACTGTGTTGTCACTATCAACAACTATTTGAATTTATCATCGTCGGGAATATGCTTGTCATCTGTCGGGAGTTTTGTTGATCATCCGTCGGGAGTCTTGTAGATCATCCGTCGGGAGTCTTGTAGATCATCCGTCGGGAGTCTATTTGCCACTTGACTCTATTTCTTTTATACAGAATTACAAGACATCTCATATTTACAATTAATCAACCTATTTTGCATATCAATCTAGTAGTCAACATGACTTATAGAACCCTAAGCAATCTACTTGACTAATACATGTTGTTTGCAGAAAATATGTTACAGATCGTTATTATTACATAGACTACTCCACTCGATGGATGTCAGTTTTGTCATCCCTCTAGACTATAAAGTTCATCCATTCGGGACTATATTTGATCATCCTCGAGTCTACAAAATTCACTAAGTTAAATCGACTAAGGTATTTTGTTTAACTATCATCAAGTTCACAAACATATTCCTAATAATCTCCCCAAATTTATGTCTACTGGAATTATAGCCATAAATTAAGAGAAACTTGATGATAACAAAACACCCTAAAATACATATTAAAAGGTAGTAGATAAAACTTATAAGTGCTACAAAATTGATTAAAAATTGAACAAAGCAAAGTATACAAAGAGTTTCTCACAATTATTATCAGGTGTCTCCTCTAGTCTGAGCAGATATTTCTATTTCTTTGATTGTCTAAATTTCTTCATAAGCGTCATGTTGTTTTTCTCTATTGATTCTGGAGTTGGTCCTGTGGAATTCAAGTTCATCAGCTTCCAATAGATCCAGCATTTCTTGCATTTCCAATAAAGTCTAATTGCTAGAGATACTCAATTGGTCATCCAGTCTGAAAAATCTTTAACTCCCTTATCATCCATGAATTCCATCATCCAATAAGGCCTCAAATGCACTCTCTTCCCTGTGAAGGGAATTGATAGAGTTTTTGAAAGTGCATATTTGGCTTTATTACTCCTTAGCTCTTCAATCTTCTTTAGAACCAATCTCCTTGCAGTCACATTAAAACCAAAGTTTTTTTTCAAAGATGAGTAGACCTTTATCGGTACAGATTAGCTTTCTTCTAGAATCTTGTGAAGAGGCCATGTGTTTGTACTTAAACACCAATCTTTCAGGAAGATGTATGTGAGCATCAATTCCTCTTCTTCCAGTTCATCAAGTAGAGGTTTATATCTGAAAATTCCTTGATATCCCAGATATATAAGAGATCTTCCTTGTTGATTGTAGATTTAGGTTTAGTTAAGGTCTTGATTCTGAGAGTAAGAGGCTTGCTTTTCTTGGTTGCTCTTATCTTTGTCTTCTTTGGCTTGTTGAAGATAGGTAGTTGATTTCAGGAATTGGCAGACTTTCCCAGTCTAATGGCTCATCTTTGGGAATAACAGGCTCACCATGGAAAATTCTTAGTTGATCCACCTTGAATTCTTCATGTACCACTGAGGGCTTGGATGTCTGAGTTGAAGTTGTAGACTATTTGGGAATATAGTTTTCAATTTCCTCAGACATTTCAGTTGTAGATTTGACAGCTTAAGTTTGGCAAGATAACAGCTTGCTCCTTCTTTTGTTTGAGCTTCTTAGCATCTAGAGCAGCCGGCTTCTTTTCTTGCTTTATCCTTTGTTTTTTTCTTCCTTCTTAGCTTCTACAAATAGAGGGTGTCCAACTACCACACAAATCTTTTTTCCATTCCTGTAGATCTTGGCAATTCTCTTCTTTTGAGGATGGATCAGATGGATCTTTATAAAATGTAATTGACCTTGGCCAACAACTTCTTTAATCTGGCCCAGGTGTCTCAAATAAAAGATCCACAGGGGTTTTTTTCTAAGAACTTTGAGTAGTTTCTTTTAGGCTTTAGAATCAGATCAGCTTTTGGAGATTTGATGCATGAAGTTTGGCCTTTTTCCAAGTTACCTAGACTCATTTCATGCACCGAGATATGTTTGACTTGAAAATGATGATGAAAAGTCTTGTCTGGCTTCTGTAGCTGACCAATTTTTTTCTAAATATCAGCATCAATTTTCTTCTATTTTTCATCTAGTTCCTTCTTAGCTGCTGCTACATCTATCTTTGGCAGTTTATCATTTGATTCCAGGTTTGCTGCTACCAGATTGATGAGATCAATGCTATCTATAGCCGGTGGCTTAGTGAAAGCAATTGCTGGCACAGTTACTTTGCTGACTTGAATTTTGAGTTGTTTCTCCCCTCACTTGAAGAACCTTTTCCCCCTTTTTGTTAGCATCAAGTTATTGAGTGGAAGGGAGTTGAGCAGCCACCAACTGTTGGAGCAGAGCAGTCTGAGTTTCCTAATTAGCAAGTATTTTGGCAATTGACTTCTTCACATCAGATAATATAGATTCCATGGCCTCAACCTTTCTACTTAAATCAGCTTATTTTCTCAATTTCTGAGCTATCTCAGTCATGGTGGTTCGAGGAAGTCTAGCATCCACCTTGCTATGAAATCCTGTTTTACCTCAAAAAACCACTTTCTTTATTTCATCCACACTTTGATTGTGTTGGAGAGCCTGAATCTTGTGCAGCTGTAGAGCTTGAAGATGTGCAGTAAGTAACCTTGCTATAAGACAACGTTTATTTAAAAATAAGATGTAAAAATATATATTTAGGATCAGTTTGAAAATAACCGATATAAAAGCTATTTTCTTACATCGTTATATTTCTAACTGATGATAAAAGGGTGATGTCTATTGACCCTTTTCTAGTAATGTTTCGTGAATATGTATAATGTAATATAATCATTTTAACTACATATTATAGATTAAACTAGAGGCATGTAATGTATCATCCTCATCATAATTTAATCCAGGTTTTCTTGATCAATAAGTAGACTATCACATCAATCACACTACAACATTTGCAATCATACAACTATTTTTTTTCGTTGTCTGAAAGGTAGTTTTTCCGTTATCTATCCAACACTCGTGTGATCGAAAGGTTGGACAACGGTTGTTAATACAGTTGTAATAAGGGAGATTCAACAACAGTGTTTAACACTGGTTACAATCTGGATGACACAACGGTTGTTTTAGAAAAACTATTATTGGAACATTTTTAACATGACAGTTTCTTAGTAATAAACAACGGTTTATTTACGTCAAGAGAAGTTCTAAATTTTCTTTCCAATTTTAAATATCTTTTCCAAACAACAGTTTATTTTATCCATCTATTATTTATATAATAGAACAACAACATTATTTTCAGAGGTAGTAATATAAGTATCTTTTTAGACAACAGTTTTAGGGTGGTGTTATAATGCAAAAGAGATAACGGATTACTTTTCGGGAACCATTGAAGAAACATTTGTAACACAACAGTTACTAAGTAATAGACAACAGTTTAAAAAACCATTATCTTATTAGGTATATGCATTTTGCATATCAATTTCATATTTAATTAAAACCAGCTGCATAAAAAACCACAAAAAATAGTCCCCTGCCAAAATAAAAATACCATAATCCATACCATAATCCAAAACAAAATCATACCATAATCTAGGCCCCCGCCAAAACAAAACCAATTCACTACCATACCATAATCCATACCATACCATAATCCATCCGTTCAACAATCCAAATAACCACATCTACCTACCAAACTACCAGCAATCCACCGAACACAAAATACATTATCGCAAGTCTACTTATCACCAACTACATACTAAAACATCCACTTTACGATAAGTTCAAACGAGTCTACTTGTCAACATACGATAAGTTCAAACGAGCTACTTGTCAACATACGATAAGTTCAAACGAGTCTACTTATCACCAACTACATACATAAAAACATCCAGTTTACGATAAGTTCAAAAGAAAAGAAAGGCGAGGACCTAGCTTGCACAATGTTTCATAAAATATTTTGCAAACTCAACCCTGATCTCGTTGATGTCATCCTCAGTGTAAACCAGGTTTGATCTACGCAGCCACTGAAATATCATCCAAAATTTTGTATAAGTAACATGTTCTGCCCTTATAAGAGTAAATACAAAGTGGATGAAAAGGCCCACAGATAGTCCAATTGTCACCTTATTAGCAAAGTCCAGCTCCTTATCATGAATGATTTCCATCATGTATCGCATCACAAACAGGCCACAATCCTTGCTTCCCGGTCTGCACTGGAACTCCCTAAAATATCAAACAAAAAATCATTTAAAATATCCAGTCTCCTTTAATAACATAATTAATATATGATCACAAAAATAAATAAATACCGCCATGTTCTCCCACAATACTTTCTTCTTCGGAACCTTTTTCAAATCCTCCTTGTATATTTTAATGGCACTACAACCAAAACGAGATATATCAAAACACAAAATAACCACTACAAAATATGGTCGGACAAGATTTATAAGTCAAGACTTAATAATCAAATTTTATAATGTGAACTCTTACTTGTCGACAACATCCACCCATTCTCCATTTGCAATTCGGCATTTATGAGGGTCCATATAGTAGACTACCTCTGCGTCTGGATTGACAACTGTCAGGGTCCAGTGGTTGCTATAAAAAATAAACAGAGGTGCTTGTTAGTAAAGCCTAAATTTGATGCTTTTTTGTCACTCAAACAACTTAAATATCATAAAAAAATTACATTTCTATTGAATTAAAATCAACCTAAAAATTATTTAAACTCACTATTTATGAAAAATAATCCAAAATGTGATACTAGTAGAGTGTAATTTACTGGAATAAACATGATCAGGTATAACATCAAAAATTGAAGGCTCATACTGATAAAATTTAAATTCCAGTAAATAAATCAACTTTAAAACTGAACCTATACAATTATCATCAAATTTGAACTTCAAATATTATCAGGTTGAACTATACAATTTCCCCCGTCTTAGAAACAAACCTAACATCTAGTAACAAAATCAATTAAATACTGTAAGCCATTTGATTACTTTTATATTAACTTCAAAACTGTCAAGGCATTTGATTACGTTTATACTGAACCAATGCAATTAATATAAATTTCAACAACAAATATTATCGAGTTTAACTATACAATTGAACCCATTCCTTAAAAAAAAAAGCTAAATTCTTGAAAAAAATTAATAAAAAACTGGCAAGGCTTAACAGCTTAATAGCTTGGGATAGTAAAAATACTTACACGTTATTGTACGGCAGGAGAAAATGCTGCCCTTTCCTAGAATCCTTAGATCTTGTACACAATTCACGCGACCTCTGCAATGCACTGCCACATCCAATGGCACCGATTGTGCCCGGATCTACAAAGCTAATCATGTTGACCATCTTATGCTTCTTCACATATTCATTCAAGAATCTACAAATTAAATTAAGCAGTCCTTAGTAAAGATTGTCATATTTATTCCAAGGCTATATACTCCGAAAAAAAAACTTTGAATGAAAAGCTTACTGAATAAAAAGGCAAATGACAGAGCCGGCCATTTTACCTCCAGAGCACACTGCATGTATATCAGATAAGAACATGATTTGCTTCTTTGTAAAGCCAAATGCTTCTTTGCTTAGCTCAAAATAAATTGTTCGGCCACCACTCAAGGCTTCCTTTGCCCATGTCCACAAACGTTTCATTGCAGAAGGATAATTCGGACCAATTTGAACAACAAGCTCTGGTTCAACATCTTCAATTACTTTATACGTCTTCTTCATTTTCAACTGTTGTCTTTCAACCGTTGTCTGATTGCATTTTTCTTGTAGTGTCGATATTTGAGCGTGATTACGCATTTTATAGTCTAGGTTACACAAGAGGCCAATAATATCACTTCTAAAATTAGGAGGCTTAAATCATTTCTAGATCATTCATATTTCTCATACGATTCATAATATATCCGAAATACACTTTTATCATTACTCGGTCAAAGGTAATTTTAATATAATCAAAGTATATTAATTCTCGTATAAAAATATAATGATTTCAAATCTATGGACCAGAGAAACTGTTCTGGAAGAAGCTATGAAGACTTAAGTTACCAGACAAGATTATTAATTTTTTCCAGCGTTCATGTCGTCGAGTTCTTTATACTGCTGACGCCCTGAGAAAAAAATGTGTAAACAACAGTCCAATGTTTTCATGATTCCAGCTATATATGGAGGATGATATACATGTATTATTTGAATTTTTTTTTACGAAAGTGTGGGCTAGGTTAGGGTTAGTACATACGGTCCAGTTATTACCAAATGATATTGTGCACCCTATTAAAAAAGAGTGTTTTGGAATGGCAGTGGGGTGCAAAATGGCATGGTGGGTATGGTGTGCTCGAACATAAGGAATAGACGAAATAACTAGATCTGGAACTGTATTAATACTTGTAGCTTTGGAATTCAGTCAAGGTCGGCTAGTATGGTTGCAGAATGTAATCGGCTAAGGTCTACTAGTATGGTTGCAGAATGGAACCGGGCTAGAGGAAATGGCTAAGCAATCTGCATAAAAGAAAGCATGTAGTAGAATGTGGTGTAAAATATGGTGCAAGCTACCTGATGGGTGGGTAAAAATTACTACTGATGCGGCATGCCAAATGAGGACTGGATAGATGGGGTGGGTTTTATTATTCG
This sequence comes from Apium graveolens, assembly GCF_009905375.1. Classification (NCBI taxonomy): domain Eukaryota; kingdom Viridiplantae; phylum Streptophyta; class Magnoliopsida; order Apiales; family Apiaceae; genus Apium; species Apium graveolens. The sequence goes on from NW_027419206.1 coordinate 15,803, forward strand.
GAACGGTTGGGATGCTTTATTCGATCTCGTAGCACGGTGATTTAGGATAGAGTGTAATCTAGAAAAGTTGAAATAATAGGTTTTGGTGTGACAATATCATGGACTAAGATGTGGAGGATGAACAGTTACAAATTGAGTGTGATGCAAAAGGATGGTGGATGTGATTAATGTAGACGGAGGGAAGTCTTATTTTGATAGGGTCATTAATGATTGTAAAGATATTTTACAACACTTAAACAAAGTTTTAGTTGTGTTTGGTACTAAATGTCAATACTAGCACATTAGAGAAAGGTACTTATTGCATGTGGAGTGGTTAACTACTCTAGGTTCTATATGCATAATGTGATGCAGTTTATATTAATGCAAGTATAATATTAAAAAATGCATATTTCAACTTCACTTAAGATCTTCCCCTTCGTTTATCATATATTCCTGCAAATTTGTATACATTATATTTTATTCTAAATTTTTAGTTTTGTTAATATTGGAGAAAATAATGACGAACTTCTCCAAAAAATTGAGCTCTTTTTTTTAAAAGAAAAAAATTGAGCTCTTATTATTGTTATTGGCTTGTACTATTTAATATTTATCAAAGTATGTTAAAACTTGCTAAAACTTAGACTAAATTCTTTATATTCATTTTACTTTGTATATCATATACATGTAATATTTTTTATTTCTAGAATGCGCACTAGACATTTAAAATAAAAAATTGACATGTCATCATTAATGATTAACAAAATAAAGTACTAGTGACTGTGTTTATTTAATATTTTTGTTATTCAAATTTATGTTTTTATATCATATATTCAAAGAAAAATATTAATTCATTTTTATTTATTATGTGTACTTATACAAATAGTTGATTTTAACATATATGTGTGTGTGCCGCCCACTAGAATACCCCAAGAGTACCATTGGTTCTAATAAACATATTTAAAGTTAATTATATTTGACAAAACATAAAAAAAAATTTGATTATAATGGTTAAAAATATTGTCTAAATTAATTATGTTTTTCGATAGAGTATTTGTTATTTAGTTACCATTTATTAATTTAGAATATAAAATATTTAATTTAAATATTTTTTTGTCTGTTTAACACTTGTTCTTAAAATTTCACCTTATCATTATCATGTGCATATACATATCACACTCACGTGTCAGTTTGCATGTACATGTGGTGTCAGTGTGCATGTACATGTGCGTGTCACATTATTATCAATGTGTCAAGCCTTTTCCAGGTTTATAAATAAAAGGCTAATTATTTCTCTTGAAAGAAATAAGGGGTTTTTTCCATTTTCTGAGTCTTGTGTCCAGAGTTGCCTTGAAATTCAGAGAGATGAAGAGAAAATTTCAAGAAAGAGATAGTTTTGATTATGGTGGGGAGATTAGTAGACAACAACCTAGAGATTTAGGTCAATCATTTCTATCATCTCACTCTTTATCTAGCTAGATCATTTATTTATTTATCATTTTACAATTTTTGAGCTTGATGTGCTTTTATACAGTTAATATACTTTTATGTTATTTTTACCTATTGTGTACAACTATGTAAGCTAATATGAAAATTGGATCTTGTCAGGAAACTTGTTGCCGGCTGAATATGTGTTAAGCCAGATGAGCAGAATGGTGGCAAATGATCGAGGGATATCTGCTGGTGCAGTAATATCAATCCAGGAATGTGTGTCCAAATTTATCAGATTTATGACAACTCAAGCAAACACTAGGTGCAAGGAGAAGAAGCGGACAACCATCACTGGTGAGGATGTGTTAATAGCAATGAACAATCATGGGTTCTACAGGTACATTGGCCCACTATTTCTCTATCTAAATCACTTTCGTGCATATGGAGGTGACGAGCATCCCCCGTTGAGGGGTGAGCTCCCTGAAATCTGAACCGGATTATGATATTCAAGGGGTGATGGCAGTGAGAGGTTTTGTAAGGGATGGTCACAGTGATGGACCTTCAAGTAGTGCTGCTGGTTCGAATGGTAATAGCCTACCATAAACAATTTTCCAAGTGCCAATAGGCTCAGGGCTTTGTTAAATCTAAAGAAGTTACATAATACATGTTTTCTTTATAAATTTTAAGTTTAAAAAATAATAAGCTATGTAACTATGACAATTAATTTCCTGTGTTGTTCTTCCTCCCTGTGAGAAATTCATGCAACTGGTTATATATTTGTTTCTTGGTGGCTAATTCATTTGTACTAGCGAGGAGTGTTAAAAAACTTTTAGCGAGGAGTGTTAAAAAACTTTCCAAATCTTCTTATGACACAATATATAATTTTCAAATATTATCATTTGACACATCTTTACACTATTGTCACATTTAACTACTTATTTTTCCTTCCTCAAACATAATACACTTGGTGCATGTAGAAAGTACACAGAGATGGAGAAAAAAGAATAAAAAGATTTTTTTTGGTTGCAGCAAAAATCTTTGCAGCAATAAGTTCCTGCATTTGCAGCTGTTACTTGAATCAGATAATGACAAACAAGTTCCTAACACTGGTTACTTGGTGCATTTGCCGCTGTTACTTGAATCAGATTATAATAAAATGGTTGAAAAACAAAACAAAAAAAAACTCTGGGTTCTTTGGGAATATTATGATTAGAATGCTGGAAATGTTTTTAAAAATGTGTAGATCCTTAAGGACGAATTACAAGAGGTTCAACCAGATATGATGCTTGACTCTCAACTTCAAAAACAAGAAATCTCTACCTGCAAAGAGCTTGATGAAACCTTGATTATTGAGAAGTTGTTTTGGGCTCAGACTTCCAGAACTAGATGGCTCAATGAGGGAGATAGGAACACTTCTTTTTTCTTTAATCAATTTAAAGATCACTAGAACTCCTCCAAAATCTTTGCTATAAATGAAAATAATGGTGACACGGTTACTGGTCATGATAGGTCAATTTCTTCCAAGAAATCTTTGAAATGGAGTCTAATAATAATGATATTGAGTTATTGATCGTATTGATATTCACTTTGATTCCATTTTGGATCCCAGGAGTCTCACTTCAGAAATGCAAAACAACTGTGGACAGGTTTGAAAGAAATGTGGGGGATTTTCTAGAGGAAGGCTCCTAGTTGAATTCTTAGGGGTTCCAATGATAGCTACCAGGTGACCTTCAAAAATCGTGCCCGTTTGATCGAAAGCCTAATTAAAAGAATTCTCAACTGAACTGTTAGTTTTATAATGAAAAGCGCTTATGATTTGTTGCTGAAATAATACGGAGAAAACAGGTATCAAACAATAGGAGTTCTTATATTTATCGGTCAGTAAAACAGCATTTTATATGTGCTCATAATAAACAGCTATCTAAATCACTCAAATTATAATGAAGAAAGATAAGAAACAGACTAGCTATTTCTTCGAGAGAAGGAACTACTTATTGGCTAGGTATACTATACTAGTTGTTGCAGGCTAAGTATATTAACTAAAAAATAAGAAAATAAATTCAGTCCTGGAGCAAATAATAACATGGACTACCAAGTTCATATCTTATGCGGGCCGAGGTCCGCACATTGAAGCAATAATTATTTCCATTCATAAATCTTTCAGGAATCAGCATTTTGTTCTTATCAGTCTCGGAAAGAGTTATGGATCGATGGGATTTTCAAGTCAAACTGGGAAATGAAAACAACATTGGGTTGTAGCATGAACCATGGTATAATCACAAAATTATTTCTGATCAACTTGCTTCCTCTTCCATGGTCAGTTTGAGTATTGAAATTATCTCATGGAAAATGCCTCAAATGGATCCCGAACTACAACAATACTATGCCATTCCAAATGCACAAGGGGGGATGCGTATGTATGGGATTTGACTGAACTCAAAATGATTACAAACCAAGATTAGTAAGGAGAGCATAAGATCAACTGGACCAACTTTTTGTGGCACAAACATTGCTTCAAAGATATGTCTTCATTGAATAGATACCATGTCATGGAACTATGGAAGACTTCCCACTAAACTCGGACTCTTTAAATTTAGATGTTCTGCATTGCCAGATGGGAATGTAGTAATTATTTATTATGTTGTAATGCCCATAAGGTTGTTATTTATGCTGGCTCTAAACATGAATATTCATCTTAATAGCTGGAATCAACTGCATTGTTATGTCGGAGTGCATATTAAATTCGCATCCACAAGAGAATTACCTCTTCCAGCTCCTTAAGTGGTCATTTGTCAAATATGACATTGATGAAATAGTAAGATCCATGATGGACATTGCCTATCCGCGGAAGCTCTGTTCAAGATTACTATACGTGATTGATATCATTTGTAGGACAGCATTTTCAAAATGGCTCAACAAATTACTATACGTGCTGCCTGGTCAGTGATCACCTACAAACCACTTCTGAGCCTCCAAATCCAATGACTTGCTACTGTAGTTTCGTAGATATTTCATTATCACATGTTATAATATCATTTAGTTCCTAATTTTCTTGAGGATTCTATCATATATGCATCCGAAGAGAAAATGTTGTTCATTTATTTAGATCAAATACAAATTAATTAGCAAAAAAACATAACCTATGCACATCATTACTGCTCTGAACAATGAATTTGGCTGACTATTCGATTCATTGGTTTATATATAGAGAGTTTCTTCTTGCTCAGTTCACTACGAAAAAACCGCTAAATTTGACGAATTGCAAATGAATGCATTTTGAAATGATGGATTGCAATGAAATGCATTATAAAGTAATAAAATTGTCATTTCTCATTGTTATGGGTTCCTATTATACCTTGCAATCTTCCAATAAAATACATCTACAATATAAGATGTTTCTTATTGTTGCAATCTTTCAATAAAATACATTTACAATATAAGATGCATAAAAAAATACACATCAGCATCTCTACATGTTATGTGCGTGCATATCGACATCTATAAATATGAGCTGGGAATGAGACTCTGAAAAAAAAACTTTTTGTGTTCATGAAACTAGAGAAATAACTTTGATTGTAACATAGTAGACCTGTAGTTGAGACTATTGGATAAAATTAGCTTACGCGTAATAATGGGACAGTTATATATTACAAATTAATAAGAACATGCAAATTAAACAAAATAACGAAATAAAACCCGATGGCAAATAACAAGAAAAATCAGTAACTGAATTTACAAAGAGTGGATAAAATACTTAGCTCTAAGAGAAGTTTTAATAAATCTGAAAGAACTATGAACAGCAGAGGCGCCTAACTTTCGAGAAGTCTAGACTGTTCTTGAAGAGATTATTGGCCCCACTTATGCTGTGTTGGGTTGCAATATCGCTTCCAGGATACAACATCACAGAGCAATTCGTACAGAGTTACGCAAAGCTCAACAGCGAACAAACCTCAGTTTGCCCACAAACCTCTATGTTAATCTGTATGTTATGGAGGAGAGAGAGAGAGAGATTGCAGCTAGGGTTTCACGCGTATGTGATCGAAGTATATCTTTTCCCAATCTTTTAGTTCTATATATAATACAAAACCAAAACGTAACTGAAGATATTACATTCTCAGCAAATCTTGATCCAGCCTCAGTAAATCATGATCCAGCCAAGAGTTAGGATTTCACAGTCTCAGCAGATCCTGATGCACCCATGCATCAGGATCTGTCAGCTTAAGCAAATATTGATTAGTGTTTATTCCAGCAATTAGAATTAGTAATTCCTGATCAGCAAATACTGATTTTCTTATTATATAGATTCAATATTCATATTAAAATAATATAATAAATCAGTAAATATTTTAATTAAACAAGCAGTAAAATTCATCGACCAGGTCGCCCCGCGTATGCGTGACACCGAGACATTCGAGTGTGTGCGCGCGAGCCATACAATAACACCATGCACACTCACATACCTTAGTAGTTGGTATACTACTCTTGCACATTGTACTATATAAAGCACTACACCCCTCTTTACTTAATCAAGGTGGGATAAAACCCACAAACTCATTTCAAGCTACTAACTTCACCTCAATTTCTATATGGATTACACTAAGAAAATGACTTAGATCCAAACATGAAAGTTTAAGTACTCATTACAAGGAACAACCTCCAACAATTAGTTTTAGGAAATTACATCAAAAATGGGTCTTAAACATGTCTCAAACTTTCCATTTTCTAACAATCCCCTACAAATCCATACAGAAATGTATATCAGATTTTACCATGACTTGATTTTCAGAGTCGGTACCCTTCTGGATTTGAACCCTACTAAGTCCCCTACTTCGATGGCTACTAGATTTAGATGGAATGTTTGACCTTGAATCTCTATCCATTTGGTGTAACCACACTCCATAGACGACGACAAGTCAAAAGGTTATGGTGCAAATCTACGGATTTGAGATGTTATGGTCGTGTCTCTTTTATGTACAGATCTATCAGATACAAGACCCCTTATAGACTTGTTAAAGGCTCATCCTCGATACTGTAAGTTACAAAATTACTTCCAAAGTTCTTGACTACCTTTCCACGCTTCATCCTTCTAGTTTCCTCTACTTCATAAGTAGTAGAGTTACAACCAGGATCCGCCCCCATATTTGCCATTTTTTTCACATGATCAGGAATAGAACTCGACGTGTGAGTGGGATCATCCTCAGAATTACCCAAAGGTATACCAGTCTTCATATGGAACACTTCCTCCAAGAAAGTTACATCACGAAACTCAACCGTCGTACTTTTTATCGGTTTTACAACCTTAACACAAGAGCACGTATCGCAACAAGTAGTATATAAATTCGTTCCTATGAAGACTATTAATAAGATGTTAAATACCAATTACTACTTTTCTTTTAATTCAAGTCAAATAAAAATTAAGTGAAGTTTACTAAATTATCACTAATAATTAAACTAACACAAAAGGGAATAAGAAATTCCAAGAGAATGAAAACTAGGCCTTTAATTTCATCTAATATTCTTCAATAGGTTTCTCCTTTAGCATCTATTCTCGTGGTATAATTATTAGTCCAAGATAATCATGTATTCATAAGGACCTTTTGAATCTCAAGTGACTCTAATTTATGCAATAACCCCCATATTTATATGTAAGATTTAAAACCATAAATAACATTAAGTTTCGTCTTAATTGGACTTCTTAGGTTATTTAGGTATATTACTATCCTAACCATAAATTAATATAAATATTAATCCTAAGATATATTAATTGGGTCTTAACTTAGGGTTTCTCTTCCAAGTTCACGTAAATTACAAAATCAATCTCAATGGTGATCAATCTTTGAGAAGCATTAAATACAAATCAATATAAACAACTAAAATCACCATAAAAACAGGGAGAAAAGAATACAACTTATATACTAACAAGAGAATTTATTAAAGGCCTAGAGAGAAAATTAGTTCATAATCTCAAAAGAAACCAATACACATAAACATAATGGAAAAGTAAGGAGAAAAGATGAAAACTGTAGATGCGGCAATCTCCTCTTCTTTAAGCTTTTCCCCTCTTGAGCGTAGCCTCCTTTTTATTCTCTAGGAACTTAATCCCTAATAATAATATCTGATGTATCTATATCAAAGATAAGGTGCTTCAATTGTGATGATCTAGGCCATTTTGCTACAGAATGTAGGAAATCCAAGACAGCAAAGAAAGACAAAGCTTATCTTGAACTAGAAGCAAAGTATGAAGCTCTTCTGAAGAAACAACAAAGCAAAGCTTATATTGTAGAAGGAAAAAGTTGGGATGATTCTGATAATGATGAAGATGAGGAACTTAGAAATTATGCACTAATGGCTTTGGAGCAAGGAGATTCATCCTCATCAATATCACAGGTACCAACTCTCACTACCATTTTTGAATTGTTGTTGGTAGAGCTTGAAGTTGTAAATCTCTTCTTCAAGGTCACCATGAAGAAAAGTTGTCTTTACATCCATTTGATGGATGATAAGACCATGTACAAAAGCCAATACAAGAAGCATTCTGATTGTTATCATTCGGGCAACAGGAGAGTATGTATCAAAATAGTCAATGCCTTCTATTTTCCTAAATCCCTTAGAAAATAGCCTAGCCTTGTACTTATTTATTGAGCCATAAGAGTGTAGCTTCCTCTTAAAGATCCATTTACATCCAATAGTAGAACACCCAAGAGGGAGATCAACTAACTCCCATATTCCGTTAGAAACAGTTGAGTCAATTTCACTCTTCACAACGCCTTTCTAATGCCTTGACTCCGAATAATCCATGGCTTGATATAAAGTTAAAGGTTCATCCTCGACACTGTAAGTTACAAAATTACTTCCAAAGTTCTTGACTACCTTTCCATACTTCCTCCTTCTAATTTCCTCTACTTCATTAGGAGTAGAGTTAGTACCAGGATCTGCCCCCATATTTGCCATTTTTTTCATATGATCAGGAATAGAACTCGATGTTTGAGTGGGATCATCCTCGGAATTACCCAAAGATATACCAGTCTTCATATGGAACACTTCCTCCAACAAAGTTACATCACGAAACTCAACTATCGTACTTATTGTCGGTTTTACAACCTTAACGCAAGAGCACGTATCCCAACAAGTAGTATATAAATTCGTTCCTACAAAGACTATTAATAAGATGTTAAATACCAATTACTACTTTTCTTTCAATTCAAGTCAAATAAAAATTAAGTGAAGTTTACTAAATTATCACTAAATAATTAAACTAACACAAAAGCGAATAAGAAATTCCAAGAGAATGAAAACTAGGCCTTTAATTTCATCTAATGTTCTTTAATAAGTTTCTCCTTTAGCATCTATTCTCGTGGTATAATTATTAGTCCAAGAAAATCATGTATTCACAAGGACCTTCTGAATCTCAAGTGACTCTAATTTATGCAATAACCCCCATATTCCTATGTAAGATTTAAAACCATAAATAACATTAAGTTTCATCTTAATTGAACTTCTTAGGGTATATAGGTATATTACTATCCTAACCATAAATTAATATAAATATTAATCCTAAGATATATTAATTGGGTCTTAACTTAGGGTTTCTCTTCCAAGTTCACCTAAATTACAAAATCAATCTCAATCGTGATCAATCTTTGAGAAGCATTAAATACAAATCAATATAAACAACTAAAATCACCACAAAAACTGGGAAAAAAGAATACAACTTATATTTTAACAAGAGAATTTATTAAAGGCCTAGAGAGAAAATTAGTTCATAATTTCAAAAGAAACCAATACACATAAACATAATGGAAAAGTAAGGAGAAAAGATGAAAACTGTAGATGCAGCAATCTCCTCTTCTTTAAGCTTTTTCCCTCTTGAGCGTAACCTCCTTTTTATTCTCTAGTAACTTAATCCCAAATAATAATATCTGATGTATCTATATGTATCTAATTAATCTATTTTAATATTTTAAGGAAAATATAAATAAGTTTCCCCAACTGATTATGTTTTTCCCAGTAAAATTCGTAGTTCACTTTTTTCAGAAATTCGGGCCCGCTCCAGATAGATATTGCTCTCTGGAACACCTTAGAATGATAGAGAATCTCGTTATCTTCACGTGGGCTGTTGAATCATCTAATTTGGGCTTCTGGAACTCAAGATATGCCCCAAACAGTGTAGCATGTGTGTGTAGTCATTGAGAAAGAATTTATCAACAAGGCCACATTAGTAATCTAAGCATCAAGATTAGGGATGACATTACATAAATGATAGACCAAAATCCGCCTTGATATCGATAGAGACACAAAGTTATATATATTAAGGGTTTATAGATAAAACCCAAAAATAACACAGGCATGACTCGATTAAGTTGTCGTATGTCCCAAAGTGACTGTTTATTATAAGTTTATAACGCATTAGCGGAAAAAACACAATCTGAAACCCCGAAATTTAATTTAAAAAAAAACTAGTATGGGAGGGGGTAAAAGGATTTGGTTACCATGAGTGAGCTTTAGCGTTGAGGAGGCCTTGAGTATAAGCACTATCAGCAGGTGATTTACTCCTAATAACCAGGACCTGATCTTTATACCACAACAACAATATACTGTCATCATTCTGTATAATTACTCTCCTCTCTCATCTAGGTTATGCAGCCAACGGAACCACCAGAATCCAATTCTTACCATCATCTCTCACACTTGAACAACCCGAATCCTCACTCACAGACACATATCTTCCTGCAACAAAAATAAATACATAATCAGTACAATTACGAGTCACTTCACAAATAACTAAATTAAACTTATATTATAAAAGCACTTCATTGTAATTTAAAGTGTTGGTAATCGGAGCCTCATTGGGAGTAATATAATCCGGAGTGCTGCATTCGAGTAACAAACAACATCAATTCTACAATTGAAGCTCATACAATCAAATCAAACAATCAAAAGCACTTGGAATAATCAAACTTACCAGAACAAATCCTGGCTGGGAACAAAGACTCTCTCATTCTTCTTATTACCAACATCAAACTAAAATCCACACTCGACAACAAGGGACGATCCGATTCAGTTTTAATCAAATATTCACTAATCAGACCTTTTATGATTCAAACTATCTTTTTCACAAGAATGGACCGTATTCAGACTAGAACTCTAGTAATCCTGAATATTAAGTAAATTATCTGGATGAACAAACTCAAACTCTCAATCTAAAGTTAATAATCCCGCTAAAATGTATTCTTGTCAATCGACCTAATCCCAAAGCTAATCGAGTTAATTACCTGCAGATTGAGACTACATTCAAAAACAAACTTGATGTTGTAATCGTACTTTCTTCCCATTCGAACTAGGATTTGAATTCAAACTATCTTCTCAACTCTTAAAATTCAGAGCTAATTGAACTTGATATTGGTCTCGTATATTTGGTGATAGATCGATGTTCATTAAAACCATGGTTCATGTCGAGGGAGGTGTGATGGAGGTAGAAAGTGGAGAGAGGAAAAGGTTTGTGAGGTGAGAGAAGAGGAATAATAGATAATAGAAAAAGGGGGAGAAATATTTGGGGGAAGGGGCTGAAATTTTGTTAAGGGCAAAAGAGGGGAATTATTCCCAGCTTGTCTTTTTTATTTTATTTTTAAAAATTTAACATTGACAATGATTTCTTAATAGCCGATGTAAATAACTGAAATGAACATCCGTAAGAAAACAACTGATGTGAAAGTTAGTATTTTAACATCAGTTTAAACACAACTGATGCGAAAGTTACTTTTTATTTTTAAAAAAAGACTATAAGACAACGTTTATTTAAAAATAAGATTTAAAATATATATTTAGGATCAGTTTGAAAATAACCGATATAAAAGCTATTTCTTACATCGGTTATATTTCCAACTGATGATAAAATGGTGATGTCTATTGACCCTTTTCTAGTAATGTTTCGTGAATAATGTATAATGTAATATAATCATTTTAACCACATATTATAGATTAAACTAGAGATATGTAATGTGTCATCCTCATCATAATTTAATCCAGGTTTTCTTGATCAATAAGTAGACTATCACATCAAATCAATATTTGAGCGTGGTTACGCATTTTATAGTCTAGGTTACACAAGAGGCCAATAATATCACTTCTAAAATTAGGAGGCTTAAATCATTTCTAGATCATTCATATTTCTCATATGATTCATAATATACCTGAAATACACTTCTATCATTACTCGGTCAAAGGTAATTTTAATATAATCAAAGTACATTAATTCTCATATAAAAATATAATGATTTCAAATCTATGGACCAGAGAAACTGTTCTGGAAGAAGCTATGAGGACTTAAGTTACCAGACAAGATTATTAATTTTCTTCAGCGTTCATGTCGTCGAGTTCTTTATACTGCTGACGCCCTGAGAAAAAAATGTGTAAACAACAGGCCAATATTTTCATGATTCCAGCTATATATGGAGGATGATATACATGTATTATTTGAATTTTTTTTACGAAAGTGTGGGCTAGGTTAGGGTTAGTACATACGGTCCAGGTATTACCAAATGGTATTGTGCACCCTACTAAAAAAGTGTGTTTTGGAGTGGCAGTGGGGTGCATAATGACATGGTGGGTATGGTGTGCTCGAACATAAGGAATAGACGAAATAACTAGATCTGGAACTATTTTAATACTTGTAGCTTTGGAATTTAGTCAAGGTCGGCTAGTATGGTTGCAGAATGTAATCGGCTAAGGTCTACTAGTATGGTTGCAGAATGGAACCGGGCTAGAGGAAATGGCTAAGCAATCTGCATAAAAGAAAGCATGTAGTAGAATATGGTGTAAAATATGGTGCAAGCTACGTGATGGGTGGGTAAAAATTAATACTGATGCGGCATGCCAAATGAGGACTGGACAGATGGGGTGGGTTTTTATTATTCGGAACGGTTGGGATGTTTTATTCGATCTAGTAGCACGGTGATTTAGGATAGAGTGTAATCTAGAAAAGTTGAAATTATAGGTTTTGGTGTGGCAATATCATGGACTAAGATGTGGAGGACGAACAGTTACATATTGAGTGTGATGCAAAAGGATGGTAGGATGTGATTAATGCTAGAGGGAGGGAAGTCTTATTTTCATAGGGTCATTAATGATTGTAAAGATATTTTACAACAGTTAAACAAAGTTTTAGTTGTGTTTGGTACTAAATGCAATACTAGCACATTAGAGAAAGGTACTTATTGCATGTGAAGTGGTTAACTACTCTAGGTTCTATCATGCATAATGTGATGCAGTTATATTAATGCAAGTATAATATTAAAAAAATGCATATTTCAAGTTCACGTAAGATCTTCCCCTTGATTTATCATATATTCCTGCAAATTTGTATACATTATATTTTATTCTAAATTTTTAGTTTTGTAATATTGGAGAAAATAATGACGAACTTCACCAAAAAATTGAGCTCTTTTTTTTAAAAGAAAAAATTGAGCTCTTATTATTGTTATTGGCTTGTACTATTTAATATTTATCAAAGTATATTAAAACTTGCTAAAACTTAGACTAAATTCTTTATGTTCATTTTACTTTGTATATCATATACATGTAATATTTTTTATTTCTAGAATGCGCACTAGACATTTAAAATGAAAAATTGACATGTCATCATTAATGATTAACAAAATAATGTACTAGTGACTGTGTTTATTTAATATTTTTTTATTCAAATTTATGTTTTTATATCATATATTCAAAGAAAAATATTAATTTATTTTTATTTATTATGTGTACTTATACATATAGTTGATTTTAACATATATGTGTGTGCGGCCCACTAGAATACCCCAAGAGTACCATTGATTCTAATAAACATATTTAAAGTTAATTATATTTGACAAACATAAAAAGAAATTGATTATAATGGTTAAAAATATTGTCTAAATTAATTATGTTTTTCCATAGAGTATTTGTTATTTAGTTACTAATTATTAATTTAGAATATAAGATATTTAATTTAAATATTTTTTTGTCTGTATAACACTTGTTCTTAAAATGTCACATTATCATTATCATGTGCATATACATATCACCCGTTCACGTGTCAGTTTGCATGTACATGTGGTGTCAGTGTGCATGTACATGTGCGTGTCACATTATTATCAACGTGTCAAGCCTTTTCCAGGTTTATAAATAAAAGGCTAATTATTTCTCTTGAAAAGAAATAAGGGATTTTTTCCATTTTCTGAGTCTTGTGTCCAGAGTTGCCTTGAAATTCAGAGAGATGAAGAGAAAATTTCAAGAAAGAGATAGTTTTGATTATGGCGGGGAGATTAGTAGACAACAACCTAGAGATTCAGGTCAAATCATTTCTATCATCTCACTCTTTATCTAGCTAGATCATTTATTTATTTGTCATTTTATCAATTTTTGAGCTTGATGTGCTTTTATACAGTTAATATACTTTTATGTACCTATTGTGTACAACTATGTAAGCTAATATGAAAATTGGATCTTGTCAGGAAACTTGTTGCCGGCTGAATATGTGTTAAGCCAGATGAGCAGAATGGTGGCAAATGATAGAGGGATATCTGCTGGTGCAGTAATATCAATCCAGGAATGTGTGTCCAAATTTATCAGATTTATGACAACTCAAGCAAACACTAGGTGCAAGGAGGAGAAGCGGACAACCATCACTGGTGAGGATGTGTTAATAGCAATGAACAATCATGGGTTCTACAGGTACATTGGCCCACTATTTCTCTATCTAAATCACTTTCGTGCATATGCAGGTGACGAGCATCCCCCGTTGAGTGGTGAGCTCCCTGAAATCTGAACCGGATTATGATATTCAAGGGGTGATGGCAGTGAGAAGTTTTGTAAGGGATGGTCACAGTGATGGACCTTCACGTAGTGCTGCTGGTTCGATGGTAATAGCCTACCATAAACAATGTTCCAAGTGCCAATAGGCTTAGGGCTTTGTTAAATCTAAAGAAGTTACATAATACATGATTTCTTTATAAATTTTAAGTTTAAAAAGTAATAAACTATGTAACTATGACAATTAATTTCCTCTGTTGTTCTTCCTCCCTGTGAGAAATTCATGCAACTGGATATATATTTGTTTCATGGTGGCTAATTCATTTGTACTAGCGAGTAGTGTTAAAAAACTTTTAGCGAGGAGTGTTAAAAAACTTTCCAAATCTTCTTATGACACAATATATAATTTTCAAATATTATCATATGACACATCTTTACACTATTTTCACATTTAACTACTTATTTTTCTTTCCTCAAACATAATACACTTGGTGCATGTAGAAAGTACACAGAGATGGAGAAAAAAGAATAAAAAATATTTTTTTGGTTGCAGCAAAAAATTTTGCAGCAATAAGTTCCTGCATTTGCAGCTGTTACTTGAATCAGATAATGACAAATAAGTTCCTAACACTGGTTACTTGGTGCATTTGCCGCTGTTACTTGAATAGATTATAATAAAATGGTTGAGAAAAAAAAACAAAAAAAAGAACTCCGGGTTCTTTGGGAATATTATGATTAGAATGCTGGAAATATTTTTAAAAATGTGTAGATCCTTAAGGACGAATTACAAGAGGTTCAACCAGACATGATGCTTGACTCTGAACTTCAAAAACAAGAAATCTCTACCTGAAAGAGCTTGATGAAACCTTGATTATTGAGAAGTTGTTTTGGGCTCAGACTTCCAGAACTAGATGACTCAATAAGGGAGATATGAACACTTCTTTTTTCTTTAATCAATTTAAAGATCATTAGAACTCCTCCAAAATCTTTGCTATAAATGAAAATAATGGTGACACGGTTACTGGTCATGATAGGTCAATTTCTTCCAATAAATCTTTGAAATGGAGTCTAATAATAATGATATTGAGTTATTGATCGTATTGATATTCACTTTGATTCCATTTTGGATCCCAGGAGTCTCACTTCAGAAATGCAAAACAACTGTGGACTCGTTTGAAAGAAATGTGGGGGATTTTCTAGAGGAAGGCTCCTAGTTGAATTCTTAGGGGTTCCAATGATAGCTACCAGGTGACCTTCAAAAATTGTCCCCGTTTGATCGAAAGCCTAATTAAAAGAATTCTCAATTGGACTGTTAGTTTTATAATGAAAAGCGCATATGATTTGTTGCTGAAATAATACGGAGAAAACAGGTATGAAACAATAGGAGTTCTTATATTTATCGGTCAGTAAAATAGTATTTTATATGTGCTCATACTAAACAGCTATCTAAATGACTCAAATTTTAATCAAGAAAGATAAGAAACAGACTAGCTATTTCTTCGAGAGAAGGAACTACTTATTGGCTAGGTATACCATACTAGTTGTTGCAGGCTAAGTATATTAAATAAAAAAATAAGAAAATAAATTCAGTCCTGGAGCAAATAATAACATGGACTACCAAGTTCATATCTTATGCGGGCCGAGGTCAGCTCATTGAAGCAGTAATTGTTTCCATTCATAAATCTTTCTGGAATCAACATTTTGTTCTTATCAGTCTCGGAAAGAGTTATGGATCGATGGCATTTTCAAGTCAAACTGGGAAATGAAAATAATATTGGGTTGTAGCATGAACCATGGTATAATCACAAAATTATTTCTGATCAACTCGCTTCCTCTTCCATGGTCAGTTTGAGTATTGAAATTATCTCATGGAAAATACCTCAAATGGATCCCGAACTATAATAATACTATGCCATTCCAAATGCAGAAGAGGGGATGCGTATGTATGGGATTTGACTGAACTCAAAATAATTACAAACCAAGATTAGTTAGGAGAGCATAAGATCAACTGGACCAACTTTTTGTGGCACAAACATTGCATTCAAAGATATGTATTCATTGAATGATACCATGTCATGGAACTATGGAAGACTTCCCACTAAACTCGGACTCTTTAAATTTAGATGTTCTGCATTGCTGGATGGGAATGTAGTAATTATTTATTATGTTGCAATGACCATAAGGTTATTGTTTATGCTGGCTCTGAATATGAATATTCATCTTAATAGCTGGAATCAACTGCATTGTTATGTCGGAGTGCATATTAAATTCGCATCCACAAGAGAATTACCTCTTCCGGCTCCTTAAGTGGTCATTTGTCAAATATGACATTGATGAAATAGTAAGATCCATGATGGAGATTGCCTATCCGCGAAAGCTCTGTTCAAGATTACTATACGTGATTGATACCATTTGTAGGACAGCATTTTCAAAATGGCTCAACAAATTACTATACGTGCTGCCTGATCAGTGATCACCTACAAACCACTTCTGAGCCTCCAAATCCAATGACTTGCTACTGTAGTTTCGTTGATATTTCATTATCACATGTTGTAATATCATTTAGTTCCTAATTTTCTTGAGGATTCTATCATATATGCATCCGAAGAGAAAATGTTGTTCATTTATTTAGATCAAATACAAACTAATTAGCAAATAAACATAACCTATGCACATTCTTACTACTCTGAACAATGAATTTGGCTGACTATTCGATTCATTGGTTTATATATAGAGAGTTTCTTCTTGCTCAGTTCACTACGAAAAAAACCGCTAAATTTGACAAATTGTAAATGAATGCATTTTAAAATGACGGATTACAATGGAATGCTTTATAAAGTAATAAAATTGTCATTTCTCATTGTTATGGGTTCCTATTATACCTTGCAATCTTCCAATAAAATACATCTACAATATAAGATGTTTCTTATTGTTGCAATCTTTCAATAAAATACATTTACAATATAAGACGCATAAAAAAATACACATCAGCATCTCTACATGTCATGTGCGTGCATATCGACATCTGTAAAATATGAGCTGGGAATGAGACTCTGAAAAAAATAACTTTTTGTGTTCATGAAACTAGAGAAATAACTTTGATTGTAACATAGTAGACCTGTCGTTGAGACTATTGGATAAAATTAGCTTACGCGTAATAATGGGACAGTTATATATTACAAATTAATAAGAACATGCAAATTAAACAAAATAACGAAATAAAACCCGAAGACAAATAACAAGAAAAATCGGTAACTGAATTTACAAAGAGTGGATAAAATACTTAGCTCTAAGAGATATTTTAATAAATCTGAAAGAACTATGAACAGCAGAGGCGCCTAACTTTCGAGAAGTCTAGACTGTTCTTGAAGAGATTATTGGCCCCACTTACGCTGTGTTGGGTTGCAATATCGCTTCCCGGATACAACATCACAGAGCAATTCGTACAGAGTTACGCAAAGCTCATCAGCGAACAAACCTCAGTTCGCCCACAAACCTCTATGCTAATCTGTATGTTATGGAGGAGAGAGAGATAGCAGCTAGGGTTTCACACGTATGTGATCGAAGTATATCTTTTCCCAATCTTTTAGTTCTATATATAAACCAAAACCTAACTGAAGATATTACATTCTCAGCAAATCTTGATCCAGCCTCAGCAAATCATGATCCAGCCAGGAGTTAGGATTTCACAGTCTCAGCAGATCCTGATGCAGCCATGCATCAGGATCTGTCAGCTTAAGCAAATAATGATTAGTGTTAATTCCAGCAATTAGAATTAGTAATTCATGATCAGCAAATACTGATTTTCTTATTATATAGATTCAATATTCATATTAAAATAATATATTAAATCAGTAAATATTTTAATTAAACAAGCAGTAAAATTCATCGACCAGGTCGCCTCGCGTATGTGTGACGCCAAGACATTCGGGTGTGTGCGCGCGAGCCATACAATAACACCATGCACACCCACATACCTTAGTAGTTGGTATACTACTCTTGCACATTGTACTATATAAAGCACTACACCCCTCTTTACTGAATCAAGGTGGGATAAAAGCCACAAACTCATTTCAAGCTACTAACTTCACCTCAATTTCTATATGGATTACACTAAGAAAATGACTTAGATCCAAACATGAAAGTTTAAGTAATCATTACAAGGAACAACCTCCAACAATTAGTTTTAGGAAATTACATCAAGAATGGGTCTTAAACATGTCTCAAATTTTCTATTTTCTAACAATCCCCTACAAATCCATACAGAAATGCATATCAGATTTTACCATGACTTGATTTTCAGAGTCGGTACCCTTCTGGGTTTGAACCTTACTAAGTCCCCTACTTCGATGGCTACTAGATTTAGATGGAATGTTTGACCTTGAATCACTATCCATTTGGTGTAACCACACTCCATAGACGACGACAAGTCAAAAGGTTATGGTGCAGATCTACGGATTTGAGATGTTATGATTGTGTCTCTTTTATGTACAGATCTATCAGATACAAGACCCCTTATAGACTTCAGTCTAACTTGGATGTGTATCTTTGTCTTAGTATTATACTTCACACTTCTGATATTGTCGATCGTTGTACGGCTATCCAATAAACAGAAATGGCAAGAAGCGACTTTCTTACTACAGGTAACATTGACATGAGTCCATGTAACCATTCAGCCTCCATCCTCGAGGTATCAAGTGCACACAACTCAGACTCAAAAGTATACCGAGTAATCAAAGTCTGTCTAGAATACTTCCAGGATACTGTTCCCCCCGCAAGGGTAAACACATATCCAGTCACTCCATTGGAACCGGATTTCTTAGTTATCCAATTTGCATCACGGTACCCCTCGAGTACCCCCAGAAATCTTCGGTAATGCAAGCCAAGGGAAATAGTTCCCTTGAGATATCTGAGAACTCTATCCAGTACCTCACAATGAGCCTTGTTTGGATAGTTTGTATATCTTACTAACTTAGACATTGAAGAAAAAATATAAGGTCTAGTCACATTAGCAAGATATTGCAAACTCCCGATAATCCGAGAGTACCTTAACTGAGACACGAGAACTCCTGAACTATTCTTGACTATTGCAACTTTGTAATCATATGGTGTACTAGAGATTCTACAATTTGAATAATCGTACTTCTCAAGTATAGAGTTCTCTATATAATAAGACTGTGAAAATGTTATTCCATCAGTTGACTAAGTCAACTTGATCCCAAGAATCTCATATCCTTCATTTTAAAGTGCCTCTTCAAGAAACTCTTTGTCACGTTAATAATCTCACTATTGGTTCCAAACAACAAAATATCATCTACATACAACCACACAATCACACAATCACACAATCATTACCTCTAACCTTATAGTAGACACACTTGTCACTTTCATTAATTAAAAACTCGAAGTCTAAAACAGTTTCATTAAACTTATTATGCTAGTCTATAGGTGATTGTTTAAGGCCATAGATGGACTTGACTAGTCTACATACTTTCTTCTCATTACCAGAAGCAACAAATCCCCCAGGATAATCCATATAAATCTCTTCTTCAAGGTCACCATGAAGAAAAGTTGTCTTTATATCCATTTGATGGATGATAAGACCATGTACGAAAGCCAATGCAAGAAGCATTTGATGGCTCATTTGGGAAACAGGAGAGTATGTATCAAAATAGTCAATGCCTTCTATTTTCCTAAATCCCTTAGAAACTAGCCTAGCCTTGTACTTATTTATTGAGCCATAAGGGTTTTGCTTCCTCTTAAAGATCCATTTACATCCAATAATAGAACACCCAAGAGGGAGATCAAAGAACTCCCATATTCCGTTAGAAACAATTGAATCAATATCACTCTTCACAACGCCTTTCTAATTCCTTGACTCCAAATAATCCATGGCTTGACAGAAAGTTAAAGGCTCATCCTCGACACTGTAAGTTACAAAATTACTTCCAAAGTTCTTGACTACCTTTCCACGCTTCATCCTTCTAGTTTCCTCTACTTCTTTAGTAGTAGAGTTACTACCAGGATCTGCCCCCATATTTGCCATTTTTTTCACATGATCATGAAATAAAATTCGATGTGTGAGTGGGATCATCCTCAGAATTACCCAAAGGTATACCAGTCTTCATATGGAACACTTCCTCCAAGAAAGTTACATCACGAAACTCAACTATCGTACTTGTTATCAGTTTTACAACCTTAACGCAAGAGCACGTATCGCAACAAGCAGTATATAAATTCGTTCCTATGAAGACTGTTAATAAGATGTTAAATACCAATTACTACTTTTCTTTCAATTCAAGTCAAATAAAAATTAAGTGAAGTTTACTAAATTATCACTAAATAATTAAACTAACACAAATGGGAATAAGAAATTCCAAGAGAATGAAAACTAGGCCTTTAATTTCATCTACTGTTCTTCAATAAGTTTCTCCTTTAGCATCTATTATCGTGGTATAATTATTAGTCCAAGACAATCATGTATTCATAAGGACCTTCTGAATCTCAAGTGACTCTAATTTATGCAATAACCCCCATATTTATATGTAAGATTTAAAACCATAAATAACATTAAGTTTCATCTTAATTGGACTTCTTAGGGTATTTAGGTATATTACTATCCTAACCACAAATTAATATATATATTAATTCTAAGATATATTAATTGGATCTTAACTTAGGGTTTCTCTTCTAAGTTCACCTAAATTATGAAATCAATCTCAATGGTGATCAATCTTTGAGAAGCATTAAACATAAATTAATATAAACAACTAAAATCACCACAAAAATAGGGAGAAAAGAATACAACTTATTTATTAACAAGAGAATCCATCAAAATACAACTTTTTCCCTCTTGAGCGTAGCCTCCTTTTTCTTCTCTAGGAACTTAATCCCTAATAATAATATCTGATGTATCTATATGTATCTAATTAATCTATTTTAATATTTTAAGGAAAATACAAATGTGTTTCCCAAACTGATTCTGTTTTTCCTAGTAAAACTCGCAGTTCACTTTTTTCAGAAATTCGGGCCCGCTCCAGATAGATATTAATCTCTGGACCACTTAGAATGATAGAGAATCTCGTTATCTTCGCGTGGGCTGTTGAATCATCCAATTTGGGTTTCTGGAACTCAAGATATGGCCCAAACAGTGTAGCATGTGTGTGCAGTCATTCTGAAAGAATTTATCAACAAGGCCACATTAGTAATCTAAGCATCAGGATTAGCGATGACATTACATAAATATCTCCTTGGATGCTGAGATATTTACTCATCCGATTTCAGCTTATCAAACTCTAGTTGGACAGGACAATAAGGATGCTGAAAGGATGCTCAACTTGGTGCATACTACTGCTTCTATGCAAAGGGCTAAGGATGTCATCTCAGCCATGCCTCCCATAGCTGGTGATGATGTTGATTATGGAACTGGTAGTTCTGAAGACATATTTGGGGATGAAGATGATGATGATGAGGAATAGTCTATGCACAGAGGGGGAGAAGTAAGCTCTAGCTCCAGATCAAACATTTCATCTTGGGTGTTTTTAAAGAATGTGATGAGCAACACTTCAAGACTACTCTTTTTCATATCATTCAACAAACTCAGACAGCTCTTCAAGCTACAACCAATGCCAACACCAAGAAGCTTCTTCAAGCACATCTCAATTCTCTTCAACTGCACCAAATTCAATCTTTTCAATACAATCTGGATCTCACTGCAATTAAAATAGAGATTGATCAGGTCAAGAAGAATGTCTCTGAGAGAATGGATGCTAAATTTCCTAACACAACCCTACTTGACATCAATAGACAACTAAGGAAACTCTCCAATTTTGCCAGCAAAGTGGACTCCTTGGACACAAGACTTAAGACATTGGAAGCTTCTATCACTGCAATTCATTTACATCAAGCCCAGCAAACCCAGTTGCTTCAAAATTTAGTGGCTACACAAACTTTTACCTCCACTCAACTTGATGCTAACAAAAGGGGGAAAAGATTCACTTGTCTCAGTTAGTCAAGAAGATCCAATTAGTGAGAGGGAGAATGTGCTAAACATATAATTTAGTCAAGTAATTGTTCCAGAAATCACTTATCCTAAGCCACCATTCTTGGACAGCATTGATCTGATCCAGATAGCAGCTGCTAAGTTGGATTCAAAGACAAATTTCAAGAAGCTTGATGTTGCAGCAGTTGAGAAAGAATTGGATGATAAATGGAGAGAGATTGATGAAGAAATCATAAAGAAATTTGGTCCAATTGAGAAACCAAACAAGACCTTTCATCACTTCTCTCAAGTTAAGCAAATTTCTGTGAATGACATGTGTTATTCCCTAACAATACAACAAGAATTACAGAAGGGGGTTGAATGTAATTCTGGCTACTTTTTCAACTTTAAAATATTCTAACTTGATAAATATAACAGTGTTTGATTAGCAATGGTGCGGAATAAAAAAGGGATAGAAATCAAAATACTAAGTAATAAAAACACGAGCTTTTAAAACTTTCTGGTGAATTTGAAAGTATCCGCCAGATATGTATATATATATATATATATATCAAATTGAGAACTCTGTAAAGCTTTGAATAGCTCCACAGCTTCTTACAAGTTTGAACAACTAAACTACAGAGAAATGCTTACAAAATATAGCTTGATATGTTTCTCTGAAAATAAGCTTGCTTAGTTAATTGTTCTACTTGATACACTTGGTTTATATATCACCAAGTTTACAAGACAATAAAACAAGATAATAAAACAAAACATATCTAGTTTAACTCCATGCTGCTTCATTACTCTATTCCAGCATCTTTGAATATCTTCACAATTACATGGAAATGGTAATGCTTCTTTGTTCTCAAATTCCTACTTAAACAGGCCTGCCACATTCCTTTTGCAAACACCCAACGCATGTGACTGTGTTGTCACTATCAACAGCTATTTGAATTTATCATCGTCGGGAATAATGTGGGAGTTTGTTGATCATCCGTCGGGAGTCTTGTTGATCATTCCGTCGGGAGTCTTGTAGATCATCCGTCGGGAGTCTATTTTCCACTTGACTCTATTTCTTTTATACAGAATTACAAGACATCTCATATTTACAATTAATCAACCTATTTTGCATATCAATCTAGTAGTCAACATGACTTATAGAACCCTAAGCAATCTACTTGACTAATACATGTTGTTTGTAGAAATATGTTACAGATCTTATTTATTACATAAGCTACTCACTCGATGGATGTCAGTTTGTCATCCATCTAGAATATAAAGTTCATCCTTCGGGACTATATTTGATCATCCATCGAGTCTACAAAATTCACTAAGTTAAATCTACTAAGGTACTTTTGTTTAACTTATCATCAAGTCACAACATATTCCTAATAATCTCCCCAAATTTATGTCTACTGGAATTATAGCCATAAATTAAGAGAAACTTGATGATAACAAAATATCCCTAAAATACATATTAAAAAGGTAGTAGATAAAACTGATAAGTGCTACAAAATTTATTAAAAATTGAACAAAGCAAAGTATACAAAGAGTTCTCACAATTATTATCAAGGTGCTCCTCTAGTCTGAGCAGATATTTCTATTTCTTTGATTGTCTAAATTTCTTCATAAGCTTCAGTGTTGTTTTTCTCTATTTGATTCTGGAGTTGTCTGTGGAATTCAAGTTCATCAGCTTCCAATAGATCCAGCATTTCTTGCATTTCCAATAAAGTCTCATTACTAGAGATACTCAATTGGTCATCCAGTCTGAAAATCTTCTAACTCCCTTATCATCCATGAATTCCATCATCCAATAAGGGCCTCAAATGCACTCTCTTCCCTGTGAAGGGAATTGATAGAGTTTTTGAAAGTGCATATTTGGCTTTATTACTCCTTAGCTCTTCAATCTTCTTTAGAACCAATCTCCTTGCAGTCACATTAAAACCAAGTTTTTTTTCAAAGATGAGTAGACCTTTATCAGTACAGATTAGCTTTCTTCTAGAATCTTGTGAAGAGGCCATAGTGTTTGTACTTAAACACCAATCTTTCAGGAAGAGTCTGTGAGCATCAATTCCTCTTCTTCAGTTCATCCAAGTAGAGGTTTTATATCTGAAAATTCCTTCCGATATCCCAGATATAATACGATATCTTCCTTATTGATTGTAGATTTAGGTTTAGTTAAGGTCTTGATTCTGAGAGTAACAGGCTTTGCTTTTCTTGGTTGCTCTTATCTTTGTCTTCTTTGGCTTGTTGAAGAATAGGTAAGTTGATTTCAGAATTGGCAGGGACTTTTCAGTCCTAATGGCCTCATCTTTGGGAGAATAATTAGGCTCACCATGAAAATTCATTAATTGGAATCCACCTTGAATTCTTCATTACCACTGAGGGCTTGGATGGTCTGAGGTTGACGTTTAGACTATTTAGGGAATATAGTTTTCAATTTTCCTCACTCACTAAAAGGTCCAATTTCTACTTAGAATGAAGCTGGTATCTGAATCTGCTTTTTCTGTGAAGGGTTCATGTTTACCATTTGGTGATTTTGAAGCTTCATTATCCCAAGTGGTTTGTCAGACATTTCACGTTGTAGATTTGACAGCTTAAGTTTGGCAAGATAGCATGCTTGCTCCTATCTTTTGTTTGAGCTTCTTAGCATCTAGAGCAGCCTACTTCTTTTTCTTGCCTTTATCCTTTGTTTTTCCTTCCTTCTTAGATTCTACAAATAGAGGGTGTCCAACTACCACACAAATCTTTTTTCCATTCCTGTAGATCTTGGCAATTCTCTTCTTTTGAGATGGATCAGATGGATCTTTATAAAATGTAATTGACCTTGCCAACAACTTCTTTTAATCTGGCCTAGGATGTCTCAAACAAAAGATCCACAGGGTGTTTTTTCTAGAGAACTTTGAGTAGTTTCTTTTAGGCTTTAGAATCAGATCAGCTTTCGGAGATTTGATGCATGAAGTTTGGCCTTTTCCAAGTTACCTAGACTCATTTCATGCACCGAGATATGTTTGACTTGAAAATGATGATGAAAAGTCTTGTCTGGCTTCTGTAGCTGACCAAATTTCTTCTAAATATCAGCATCAATTTTCTTCTATTTTTCATCTAGTTCCTTCTTAGCTGCTGCTACATCTATCTTTGGCAGTTTATCATTTGATTCCAGGTTTGCTGCTACCAGATTGATGAGATCAATGCTATCTATAGCCGGTGGCTTAGTGAAAGTAATTGCTGGCACAGTTACTTTGCGACTTGAATTTTGAGTTGTTTCTCCCCCTCACTTGAAGAACCTTTTTCCCCCTTTTTGTTAGCATCAAGTTATTGAGTGGAAGGGAGTTGAGCAGCCACCAACTGTTGGAGCAGAGCAGTCTGAGTTTCCTAA
The DNA here is from genome assembly GCF_009905375.1 of Apium graveolens. Taxonomy (NCBI): domain Eukaryota; kingdom Viridiplantae; phylum Streptophyta; class Magnoliopsida; order Apiales; family Apiaceae; genus Apium; species Apium graveolens. The sequence goes on from NW_027419206.1 coordinate 41,362, forward strand.
TTAGCAAGTATTTTGGCCATTGACTTCTCCACATCAGATAATATAGATTCCATGGCCTCAACCTTTCTACTTAAATCAGCTTATTTTCTCAATTTCTGAGCTATCTCAGTCATGGTGGTTCGAGGAAGTCTAGCATCCAACCTTGCTATGAAATCCTGTTTTACCTCAAAAACCACTTTCTTTATTTCATCCACACTTTGATTGTGTTGGAGAGCCTGAATCTTGTGCAGCTGTAGAGCTTGAAGATGTGCAGTAAGTAACCTTGCTATAAGACAACGTTTATTTAAAAATAATGTAAAATATATATTTAGGATCAGTTTGAAAATAACCGATATAAAAGCTATTTCTTACATCGGTTATATTTCTAACTGATGATAAAAGGGTGATGTCTATTGACCCTTTTCTAGTAATGTTTCGTGAATAATGTATAATGTAATATAATCATTTTAACTACATATTATAGATTAAACTAGAGGCATGTAATGTATCATCCTCATCATAATTTAATCCAGGTTTTCTTGATCAATAAGTAGACTATCACATCAAATCACACTACAACATTTGCAATCATACAACTATTTTTTTTCGTTGTCTGAAAGGTAGTTTTTCCGTTATCTATCCAACACTCGTGTGATCGAAGGTTGGACAACGGTTGTTAATACAGTTGTAATAAGGGAGATTCAACAACAGTGTTTAACACTGGTTACAATCTGGATGACACAACGGTTGTTTTAGAAAAACTATTATTGGAACATTTTTAACATGACAGTTTTCTTAGTAATAAACAACGGTTTATTTACGTCAAGAGAAAGTTCTAAATTTTCTTTCCAATTTTAAATATCTTTTCCAAACAACAGTTATTTTATCCATCTATTATTTATATAATAGAACAACAACAGTTATTTTCAGAGGTAGTAATATAAGTATCTTTTAGACAACAGTTTTAGGGTGGTGTTATAATGCAAAAGAGATAACGGATTACTTTTCGGGAACCATTGAAGAAACATTTGTAACACAACAGTTTACTAAGTAATAGACAACAGTTTAAAAAACCATTATCTTATTAGGTATATGCATTTTGCATATCAATTTCATATTTAATTAAAACCAGCTGCATAAAAAACCACAAAAAAGTCCCCTGCCAAAATAAAAATACCATAATCCATACCATAATCCAAAACAAAATCATACCATAATCTAGGCCCCCGCCAAAACAAAACCAATTCACTACCATACCATAATCCATACCATACCATAATCCATCCGTTCAACAATCCAAATAACCACATCTACCTACCAAACTACCAGCAATCCACCGAACACAAAACATTATCGCAAGTCTACTTATCACCAACTACATACATAAAACATCCACTTTACGATAAGTTCAAACGAGTCTACTTGTCAACATACGATAAGTTCAAACGAGTCTACTTGTCAACATACGATAAGTTCAAACGAGTCTACTTATCACCAACTACATACATAAAACATCCAGTTTACGATAAGTTCAAAAGAAAAGAAAGGCGAGGACCTAGCTTGCACAATGTTTCATAAAATTTTGCAAACTCAACCCTGATCTCGTTGATGTCATCCTCAGTGTAAACCAGGTTTGATCTACGCAGCCACTGAAATATCATCCAAAATTTTGTATAAGTAACATGTTCTGCCCTTATAAGAGTAAATACAAAGTGGATGAAAAGGCCCACAGATAGTCAATTGTCACCTTATTAGCAAAGTCCAGCTCCTTATCATGAATGATTTCCATCATGTATCGCATCACAAACAGGCCACAATCCTTGCTCCCGGTCTGCACTGGAACTCCCTAAAATATCAAACAAAAAATCATTTAAAATATCCAGTCTCCTTTAATAACATAATTAATATATGATCACAAAAATAAATAAATACCGCCATGTTCTCCCACAATACTTTCTTCTTCGGAACCTTTTTCAAATCCTCCTTGTACATTTTAATGGCACTGCAACCAAAACGAGATATATCAAAACACAAAATAACCACTACAAAATATGGTCGGACAAGATTTATAAGTCAAGACTTAATAATCAAATTTTATAACGTGAACTCTTACTTGTCGACAACATCCACCCATTCTCCATTTGCAATTCGGCATTTATGAGGGTCCATATAGTAGACTACCTCTGCGTCTGGATTGACAACTGTCAGGGTCCAGTGGTTGCTATGAAAAATAAACAGAGGTGCTTGTTAGTAAAGCCTAAATTTGATGCTTTTTTGTCACTCAAACAACTTAAATATCATAAAAAAATTACATTTCTATTGAATTAAAATCAACCTAAAAATTATTTAAACTCACTATTTATGAAAAATAATCCAAAATGTGATACTAGTAGAGTGTAATTTACTGAATAAACATGATCAGGTATAACATCAAAAATTGAAGGCTCATACTGATAAAATTTAAATTCCAGTAAATAAATCAACTTTAAAACTGAACCTATACAATTATCATCAAATTTGAACTTCAAATATTATCAGGTTGAACTATACAATTTCCCCCGTCTTAGAAACAAACCTAACATCTAGTAACAAAATCAATTAAATACTGTAAGCCATTTGATTACTTTTATATTAACTTCAAAACTGTCAAGGCATTTGATTACGTTTATACTGAACCAATGCAATTAATATAAATTTCAACAACAAATATTATCGAGTTTAACTATACAATTGAACCCATTCCTTAAAAAAAAAGCTAAATTCTTGAAAAAAATTAATAAAAACTGGCAAGGCTTAACAGCTTAATAGCTTGGGATAGTAAAAATACTTACACATCATTGTACGGCAGGAGAAAATGCTGCCCTTTCCTAGAATCTTAATCTTGTACACAATTCACGCGACCTCTGCACTGCACTGCCACATCCAATGGCACCGATTGTGCCCGGATCTACAAAGCTAATCATGTTGACCATCTTATGCTTCTTCACATATTCATTCAAGAATCTACAAATTAAATTAAGCAGTCCTTAGTAAAGATTGTCATATTTATTCCAAGGCTATATACTCCGAAAAAAAAACTTTGAATGAAAAGCTTACTGAATAAAAAGGCAAATGACAGAGCCGGCCATTTCACCTCCAGAGCACACTGCATGTATATCAGATAAGAACATGATTTGCTTCTTTGTAAAGCCAAATGCTTCTTTGCTTAGCTCAAAATAAATTGTTCGGCCACCACTCAAGGCTTCCTTTGCCCATGTCCACAAACGTTTCATTGCAGAAGGATAATTCGGACCAATTTGAACAACAAGCTCTGGTTCAACATCTTCAATTACTTTATACGTCTTCTTCATTTTCAACTGTTGTCTTTCAACCGTTGTCTGATTGCATTTTTCTTGTAGTGTCATATTTGAGCGTGGTTACGCATTTTATAGTCTAGGTTACACAAGAGGCCAATAATATCACTTCTAAAATTAGGAGGCTTAAATCATTTCTAGATCATTCATATTTCTCATACGATTCATAATATCCGAAATACACTTTTATCATTACTCGGTCAAAGGTAATTTTAATATAATCAAAGTATATAATTCTCGTATAAAAATATAATGATTTCAAATCTATGGACCAGAGAAACTGTTCTGGAAGAAGCTATGAAGACTTAAGTTACCAGACAAGATTATTAATTTTTTCAGCGTTCATGTCGTCGAGTTCTTTATACTGCTGACGCCCTGAGAAAAAAATGTGTAAACAACAGTCCAATGTTTTCATGATTCCAGCTATATATGGAGGATGATATACATGTATTATTTGAATTTTTTTTTACGAAAGTGTGGGCTAGGTTAGGGTTAGTACATACGGTCCAATTACCAAATGATATTGTGCACCCTATTAAAAAAGAGTGTTTTGGAGTGGCAGTGGGGTGCAAAATGGCATGGTGGGTATGGTGTGCTCGAACATAAGGAATAGACGAAATAACTAGATCTGGAACTGTATTAATACTTGTAGCTTTGGAATTCAGTCAAGGTCGGCTAGTATGGTTGCAGAATGTAATCGGCTAAGGTCTACTAGTATGGTTGCAGAATGGAACCGGGCTAGAGGAAATGGCTAAGCAATCTGCATAAAAGAAAGCATGTAGTAGAATGTGGTGTAAAATATGGTGCAAGCTACCTGATGGGTGGGTAAAAATTACTACTGATGCGGCATGCCAAATGAGGACTGGATAGATGGGGTGGTTTTATTATTCGGAACGGTTGGGATGCTTTATTCGATCTCGTAGCACGGTGATTTAGGATAGAGTGTAATCTAGAAAAGTTGAAATAATAGGTTTTGGTGTGACAATATCATGGACTAAGATGTGGAGGACGAATAGTTACAAATTGAGTGTGATGCAAAAGGATGGTGGATGTGATTAATGTAGACGGAGGGAAGTCTTATTTTGATAGGGTCATTAATGATTGTAAAGATATTTTACAACACTTAAACAAAGTTTTAGTTGTGTTTGGTACTAAATGTCAATACTAGCACATTAGAGAAAGGTACTTATTGCATGTGGAGTGGTTAACTACTCTAGGTTCTATATGCATAATGTGATGCAGTTTATATTAATGCAAGTATAATATTAAAAAAATGCATATTTCAACTTCACTTAAGATCTTCCCCTTGTTTATCATATATTCCTGCAAATTTGTATACATTATATTTTATTCTAAATTTTTAGTTTTGTTAATATTGGAGAAAATAATGACGAACTTCTCCAAAAAATGAGCTCTTTTTTTAAAAGAAAAAATTGAGCTCTTATTATTGTTATTGGCTTGTACTATTTAATATTTATCAAAGTATGTTAAAACTTGCTAAAACTTAGACTAAATTCTTTATATTCATTTTACTTTGTATATCATATACATGTAATATTTTTATTTCTAGAATGCGCACTAGACATTTAAAATGAAAAATTGACATGTCATCATTAATGATTAACAAAATAAAGTACTAGTGACTGTGTTTATTTAATATTTTTGTTATTCAAATTTATGTTTTTATATCATATATTCAAAGAAAAATATTAATTCATTTTTATTTATTATGTGTACTTATACAAATAGTTGATTTTAACATATATGTGTGTGTGCCGCCCACTAGAATACCCCAAGAGTACCATTGGTTCTAATAAACATATTTAAAGTTAATTATATTTGACAAAACATAAAAAAAAATTGATTATAATGGTTAAAAATATTGTCTAAATTAATTATGTTTTTCGATAGAGTATTTGTTATTTAGTTACCATTTATTAATTTAGAATATAAGATATTTAATTTAAATATTTTTTTGTCTGTTAACACTTGTTCTTAAAATTTCACCTTATCATTATCATGTGCATATACATATCACCTCACGTGTCAGTTTGCATGTACATGTGGTGTCAGTGTGCATGTACATGTGCGTGTCACATTATTATCAATGTGTCAAGCCTTTTCCAGGTTTATAAATAAAAGGCTAATTATTTCTCTTGAAAGAAATAAGGGGTTTTTTCCATTTTCTGAGTCTTGTGTCCAGAGTTGCCTTGAAATTCAGAGAGATGAAGAGAAAATTTCAAGAAAGAGATAGTTTTGATTATGGTGGGGAGATTAGTAGACAACAACCTAGAGATTTAGGTCAATCATTTCTATCATCTCACTCTTTATCTAGCTAGATCATTTATTTATTTATCATTTTACAATTTTTGAGCTTGATGTGCTTTTATACAGTTAATATACTTTTATGTTATTTTTACCTATTGTGTACAACTATGTAAGCTAATATGAAAATTGGATCTTGTCAGGAAACTTGTTGCCGGCTGAATATGTGTTAAGCCAGATGAGCAGAATGGTGGCAAATGATCGAGGGATATCTGCTGGTGCAGTAATATCAATCCAGGAATGTGTGTCCAAATTTATCAGATTTATGACAACTCAAGCAAACACTAGGTGCAAGGAGGAGAAGCGACAACCATCACTGGTGAGGATGTGTTAATAGCAATGAACAATCATGGGTTCTACAGGTACATTGGCCCACTATTTCTCTATCTAAATCACTTTCGTGCATATGGAGGTGACGAGCATCCCCCGTTGAGGGGTGAGCTCCCTGAAATCTGAACCGGATTATGATATTCAAGGGGTGATGGCAGTGAGAGGTTTTGTAAGGGATGGTCACAGTGATGGACCTTCAGTAGTGCTGCTGGTTCGAATGGTAATAGCCTACCATAAACAATTTTCCAAGTGCCAATAGGCTCAGGGCTTTGTTAAATCTAAAGAAGTTACATAATACATGTTTTCTTTATAAATTTTAAGTTTAAAAAATAATAAGCTATGTAACTATGACAATTAATTTCCTGTGTTGTTCTTCCTCCCTGTGAGAAATTCATGCAACTGGTTATATTTGTTTCTTGGTGGCTAATTCATTTGTACTAGCGAGGAGTGTTAAAAAACTTTTAGCGAGGAGTGTTAAAAAACTTTCCAAATCTTCTTATGACACAATATATAATTTTCAAATATTATCATTTGACACATCTTTACACTATTGTCACATTTAACTACTTATTTTTCCTTCCTCAAACATAATACACTTGGTGCATGTAGAAAGTACACAGAGATGGAGAAAAAAGAATAAAAAAGATTTTTTTGGTTGCAGCAAAAAATCTTGCAGCAATAAGTTCCTGCATTTGCAGCTGTTACTTGAATCAGATAATGACAAACAAGTTCCTAACACTGGTTACTTGGTGCATTTGCCGCTGTTACTTGAATCAGATTATAATAAAATGGTTGAAAAACAAAACAAAAAAAAACTCTGGGTTCTTTGGGAATATTATGATTAGAATGCTGGAAATGTTTTTAAAAATGTGTAGATCCTTAAGGACGAATTACAAGAGGTTCAACCAGATATGATGCTTGACTCTCAACTTCAAAAACAAGAAATCTCTACCTGCAAAGAGCTTGATGAAACCTTGATTATTGAGAAGTTGTTTTGGGCTCAGACTTCCAGAACTAGATGGCTCAATGAGGGAGATAGGAACACTTCTTTTTTCTTTAATCAATTTAAAGATCACTAGAACTCCTCCAAAATCTTTGCTATAAATGAAAATAATGGTGACACGGTTACTGGTCATGATAGGTCAATTTCTTCCAAGAAATCTTTGAAATGGAGTCTAATAATAATGATATTGAGTTTTGATCGTATTGATATTCACTTTGATTCCATTTTGGATCCCAGGAGTCTCACTTCAGAAATGCAAAACAACTGTGGACAGGTTTGAAAGAAATGTGGGGGATTTTCTAGAGGAAGGCTCCTAGTTGAATTCTTAGGGGTTCCAATGATAGCTACCAGGTGACCTTCAAAAATCGTGCCCGTTTGATCGAAAGCCTAATTAAAAGAATTCTCAACTGGACTGTTAGTTTTATAATGAAAAGCGCATATGATTTGTTGCTGAAATAATACGGAGAAAACAGGTATGAAACAATAGGAGTTCTTATATTTATCGGTCAGTAAAACAGCATTTTATATGTGCTCATAATAAACAGCTATCTAAATCACTCAAATTATAATGAAGAAAGATAAGAAACAGACTAGCTATTTCTTCGAGAGAAGGAACTACTTATTGGCTAGGTATACTATACTAGTTGTTGCAGGCTAAGTATATTAACTAAAAAATAAGAAAATAAATTCAGTCCTGGAGCAAATAATAACATGGACTACCAAGTTCATATCTTATGCGGGCCGAGGTCCCACATTGAAGCAATAATTATTTCCATTCATAAATCTTTCAGGAATCAGCATTTTGTTCTTATCAGTCTCGGAAAGAGTTATGGATCGATGGGATTTTCAAGTCAAACTGGGAAATGAAAACAACATTGGGTTGTAGCATGAACCATGGTATAATCACAAAATTATTTCTGATCAACTCGCTTCCTCTTCCATGGTCAGTTTGAGTATTGAAATTATCTCATGGAAAATGCCTCAAATGGATCCCGAACTACAACAATACTATGCCATTCCAAATGCACAAGGGGGGATGCGTATGTATGGGATTTGACTGAACTCAAAATGATTACAAACCAAGATTAGTAAGGAGAGCATAAGATCAACTGGACCAACTTTTTGTGGCACAAACATTGCTTCAAAGATATGTCTTCATTGAATAGATACCATGTCATGGAACTATGGAAGACTTCCCACTAAACTCGGACTCTTTAAATTTAGATGTTCTGCATTGCCGGATGGGAATGTAGTAATTATTTATTATGTTGTAATGCCCATAAGGTTGTTATTTATGCTGGCTCTAAACATGAATATCATCTTAATAGCTGGAATCAACTGCATTGTTATGTCGGAGTGCATATTAAATTCGCATCCACAAGAGAATTACCTCTTCCAGCTCCTTAAGTGGTCATTTGTCAAATATGACATTGATGAAATAGTAAGATCCATGATGGAGATTGCCTATCCGCGGAAGCTCTGTTCAAGATTACTATACGTGATTGATATCATTTGTAGGACAGCATTTTCAAAATGGCTCAACAAATTACTATACGTGCTGCCTGGTCAGTGATCACCTACAAACCACTTCTGAGCCTCCAAATCCAATGACTTGCTACTGTAGTTTCGTAGATATTTCATTATCACATGTTATAATATCATTTAGTTCCTAATTTTCTTGAGGATTCTATCATATATGCATCCGAAGAGAAAATGTTGTTCATTTATTTAGATCAAATACAAACTAATTAGCAAAAAAAAACATAATGCACATTACTGCTCTGAACAATGAATTTGGCTGACTATTCGATTCATTGGTTTATATATAAGAGTTTCTTCTTGCTCAGTTCACTACGAAAAAACCGCTAAATTTGACGAATTGCAAATGAATGCATTTTGAAATGATGGATTGCAATGAAATGCTTTATAAAGTAATAAAATTGTCATTTCTCATTGTTATGGGTTCCTATTATACCTTGCAATCTTCCAATAAAATACATCTACAATATAAGATGTTTCTTATTGTTGCAATCTTTCAATAAAATACATTTACAATATAAGACGCATAAAAAAATACACATCAGCATCTCTACATGTTATGTGCGTGCATATCGACATCTATAAATATGAGCTGGGAATGAGACTCTGAAAAAAAAACTTTTTGTGTTCATGAAACTAGAGAAATAACTTTGATTGTAACATAGTAGACCTGTAGTTGAGACTATTGGATAAAATTAGCTTACGCGTAATAATGGGACAGTTATATATTACAAATTAATAAGAACATGCAAATTAAACAAAATAACGAAATAAAACCCGATGGCAAATAACAAAAAAATCAGTAACTGAATTTACAAAGAGTGGATAAAATACTTAGCTCTAAGAGATGTTTTAATAAATCTGAAAGAACTATGAACAGCAGAGGCGCCTAACTTTCGAGAAGTCTAGACTGTTCTTGAAGAGATTATTGGCCCCACTTACGCTGTGTTGGGTTGCAATATCGCTTCCAGGATACAACATCACAGAGCAATTCGTACAGAGTTACGCAAAGCTCAACAGCGAACAAACCTCAGTTTGCCCACAAACCTCTATGCTAATCTGTATGTTATGGAGGAGAGAGAGAGAGATAGCAGCTAGGGTTTCACGCGTATGTGATCGAAGTATATCTTTTCCCAATCTTTTAGTTCTATATATAATACAAAACCAAAACGTAACTGAAGATATTACATTCTCAGCAAATCTTGATCCAGCCTCAGCAAATCATGATCCAGCCAGGAGTTAGGATTTCACAGTCTCAGCAGATCCTGATGCACCCATGCATCAGGATCTGTCAGCTTAAGCAAATATTGATTAGTGTTTATTCCAGCAATTAGAATTAGTAATTCCTGATCAGCAAATACTGATTTTCTTATTATATAGATTCAATATTCATATTAAAATATATAATAAATCAGTAAATATTTTAATTAAACAAGCAGTAAAATTCATCGACCAGGTCGCCCGTATGCGTGACACCGAGACATTCGTGTGTGCGCGCGAGCCATACAATAACACCATGCACACTCACATACCTTAGTAGTTGGTATACTACTCTTGCACATTGTACTATATAAAGCACTACACCCCTCTTTACTTAATCAAGGTGGGATAAAACCCACAAACTCATTTCAAGCTACTAACTTCACCTCAATTTCTATATGGATTACACTAAGAAAATGACTTAGATCCAAACATGAAAGTTTAAGTACTCATTACAAGGAACAACCTCCAACAATTAGTTTTAGAAAATTACATCAAAAACGTGTTTTAAACATGTCTCAAACTTTCCATTTTCTAACAATCCCCTACAAATCCATACAGAAATGTATCAGATTTTACCATGACTTGATTTTCAGAGTCGGTACCCTTCTGGGTTTGAACCCTACTAAGTCCCCTACTTCGATGGCTACTAGATTTAGATGGAATGTTTGACCTTGAATCTCTATCCATTTGGTGTAACCACACTCCATAGACGACGACAAGTCAAAAGGTTATGGTGCAAATCTACGGATTTGAGATGTTATGGTCGTGTCTCTTTTATGTACAGATCTATCAGATACAAGACCCCTTATAGACTTGTTAAAGGCTCATCCTCGACACTGTAAGTTACAAAATTACTTCCAAAGTTCTTGACTACCTTTCCACGCTTCATCCTTCTAGTTTCCTCTACTTCATAAGTAGAGTTACAACCAGGATCCGCCCCCATATTTGCCATTTTTTTCACATGATCAGGAATAGAACTCGACGTGTGAGTGGGATCATCCTCAGAATTACCCAAAGGTATACCAGTCTTCATATGGAACACTTCCTCCAAGAAAGTTACATCACGAAACTCAACCGTCGTACTTTTTATCGGTTTTACAACCTTAACACAAGAGCACGTATCGCAACAAGTAGTATATAAATTCGTTCCTATGAAGACTATTAATAAGATGTTAAATACCAATTACTACTTTTCTTTCAATTCAAGTCAAATAAAAATTAAGTGAAGTTTACTAAATTATCACTAAATAATTAAACTAACACAAAAGGGAATAAGAAATTCCAAGAGAATGAAAACTAGGCCTTTAATTTCATCTAATATTCTTCAATAGGTTTCTCCTTTAGCATCTATTCTCGTGGTATAATTATTAGTCCAAGACAATCATGTATTCAAAGGACCTTTTGAATCTCAAGTGACTCTAATTTATGCAATAACCCCCATATTTATATGTAAGATTTAAAACCATAAATAACATTAAGTTTCGTCTTAATTGGACTTCTTAGGTTATTTAGGTATATTACTATCCTAACCATAAATTAATATAAATATTAATCCTAAGATATATTAATTGGGTCTTAACTTAGGGTTTCTCTTCCAAGTTCACGTAAATTACAAAATCAATCTCAATGGTGATCAATCTTTGAGAAGCATTAAATACAAATCAATATAAACAACTAAAATCACCATAAAAACAGGGAGAAAAGAATACAACTTATATAAACAAGAGAATTTATTAAAGGCCTAGAGAGAAAATTAGTTCATAATCTCAAAAGAAACCAATACACATAAACATAATGGAAAAGTAAGGAGAAAAGATGAAAACTGTAGATGCGGCAATCTCCTCTTCTTTAAGCTTTTTCCCTCTTGAGCGTAGCCTCCTTTTTATTCTCTAGGAACTTAATCCCTAATAATAATATCTGATGTATCTATATCAAAGATAAGGTGCTTCAATTGTGATGATCTAGGCCATTTTGCTACAGAATGTAGGAAATCCAAGAAAGCAAAGAAAGACAAAGCTTATCTTGAACTAGAAGCAAAGTATGAAGCTCTTCTGAAGAAACAACAAAGCAAAGCTTATATTGTAGAAGGAAAAAGTTGGGATGATTCTGATAATGATGAAGATGAGGAACTTAGAAATTATGCACTAATGGCTTTGGAGCAAGGAGATTCATCCTCATCAATATCACAGGTACCAACTCTCACTACCATTTTTGAATTGTTGTTGGTAGAGCTTGAAGTTGTAAATCTCTTCTTCAAGGTCACCATGAAGAAAAGTTGTCTTTACATCCATTTGATGGATGATAAGACCATGTACAAAGCCAATACAAGAAGCATTCTGATTGTTATCATTCGGGCAACAGGAGAGTATGTATCAAAATAGTCAATGCCTTCTATTTTCCTAAATCCCTTAGAAAATAGCCTAGCCTTGTACTTATTTATTGAGCCATAAGAGTGTAGCTTCCTCTTAAAGATCCATTTACATCCAATAGTAGAACACCCAAGAGGGAGATCAACTAACTCCCATATTCCGTTAGAAACAGTTGAGTCAATTTCACTCTTCACAACGCCTTTCTAATGCCTTGACTCCGAATAATCCATGGCTTGACATAAAGTTAAAGGTCATCCTCGACACTGTAAGTTACAAAATTACTTCCAAAGTTCTTGACTACCTTTCCACTTCCTCCTTCTAATTTCCTCTACTTCATTAGGAGTAGAGTTAGTACCAGGATCCCCCCATATTTGCCATTTTTTTCATATGATCAGGAATAGAACTCGATGTTTGAGTGGGATCATCCTCGGAATTACCCAAAGATATACCAGTCTTCATATGGAACACTTCCTCCAACAAAGTTACATCACGAAACTCAACTATCGTACTTATTGTCGGTTTTACAACCTTAACGCAAGAGCACGTATCCCAACAAGTAGTATATAAATTCGTTCCTACAAAGACTATTAATAAGATGTTAAATACCAATTACTACTTTTCTTTCAATTCAAGTCAAATAAAAATGAAGTTTACTAAATTATCACTAAATAATTAAACTAACACAAAAGCGAATAAGAAATTCCAAGAGAATGAAAACTAGGCCTTTAATTTCATCTATGTTCTTTAATAAGTTTCTCCTTTAGCATCTATTCTCGTGGTATAATTATTAGTCCAAGAAATCATGTATTCACAAGGACCTTCTGAATCTCAAGTGACTCTAATTTATGCAATAACCCCCATATTCCTATGTAAGATTTAAAACCATAAATAACATTAAGTTTCGTCTTAATTGAACTTCTTAGGGTATATAGGTATATTACTATCCTAACCATAAATTAATATAAATATTAATCCTAAGATATATTAATTGGGTCTTAACTTAGGGTTTCTCTTCCAAGTTCACCTAAATTACAAAATCAATCTCAATCGTGATCAATCTTTGAGAAGCATTAAATACAAATCAATATAAACAACTAAAATCACCACAAAAACTGGGAAAAAAGAATACAACTTATATTTTAACAAGAGAATTTATTAAAGGCCTAGAGAGAAAATTAGTTCATAATTCAAAAGAAACCAATACACATAACATAATGGAAAAGTAAGGAGAAAAGATGAAAACTGTAGATGCAGCAATCTCCTCTTCTTTAAGCTTTTTCCCTCTTGAGCGTAACCTCCTTTTTATTCTAGTAACTTAATCCCAAATAATATATCTGATGTATTCTATATGTATCTAATTAATCTATTTTAATATTTTAAGGAAAATATAAA
>NW_027419207.1:0-91969 GCF_009905375.1 Apium graveolens
AAATAATTACTACATTCCCATCCAGCAATGCAGAACATCTAAATTTAAAGAGTCCGAGTTTAGTGGGAAGTCTTCCATAGTTCCATGACATGGTATCATTCAATGAATACATATCTTTGAATGCAATGTTTGTGCCACAAAAAGTTGGTCCAGTTGATCTTATGCTCTCCTAACTAATCTTGGTTTGTAATTATTTTGAGTTCAGTCAAATCCCATACATACGCATCCCCTCTTCTGCATTTGGAATGGCATAGTATTATTATAGTTCGGGATCCATTTGAGGTATTTTCCATGAGATAATTTCAATACTCAAACTGACCATGGAAGAGGAAGCGAGTTGATCAGAAATAATTTTGTGATTATACCATGGTTCATGCTACAACCCAATATTATTTTCATTTCCCAGTTTGACTTGAAAATGCCATCGATCCATAACTCTTTCCGAGACTGATAAGAACAAAATGTTGATTCCAGAAAGATTTATGAATGGAAACAATTACTGCTTCAATGAGCTGACCTCGGCCCGCATAAGATATGAACTTGGTAGTCCATGTTATTATTTGCTCCAGGACTGAATTTATTTTCTTATTTTTTTATTTAATATACTTAGCCTGCAACAACTAGTATGGTATACCTAGCCAATAAGTAGTTCCTTCTCTCGAAGAAATAGCTAGTCTGTTTCTTATCTTTCTTGATTAAAATTTGAGTCATTTAGATAGCTGTTTAGTATGAGCACATATAAAATACTATTTTACTGACCGATAAATATAAGAACTCCTATTGTTTCATACCTGTTTTCTCCGTATTATTTCAGCAACAAATCATATGCGCTTTTCATTATAAAACTAACAGTCCAATTGAGAATTCTTTTAATTAGGCTTTCGATCAAACGGGGACAATTTTTGAAGGTCACCTGGTAGCTATCATTGGAACCCCTAAGAATTCAACTAGGAGCCTTCCTCTAGAAAATCCCCCACATTTCTTTCAAACGAGTCCACAGTTGTTTTGCATTTCTGAAGTGAGACTCCTGGGATCCAAAATGGAATCAAAGTGAATATCAATACGATCAATAACTCAATATCATTATTATTAGACTCCATTTCAAAGATTTATTGGAAGAAATTGACCTATCATGACCAGTAACCGTGTCACCATTATTTTCATTTATAGCAAAGATTTTGGAGGAGTTCTAATGATCTTTAAATTGATTAAAGAAAAAAGAAGTGTTCATATCTCCCTTATTGAGTCATCTAGTTCTGGAAGTCTGAGCCCAAAACAACTTCTCAATAATCAAGGTTTCATCAAGCTCTTTCAGGTAGAGATTTCTTGTTTTTGAAGTTCAGAGTCAAGCATCATGTCTGGTTGAACCTCTTGTAATTCGTCCTTAAGGATCTACACATTTTTAAAAATATTTCCAGCATTCTAATCATAATATTCCCAAAGAACCCGGAGTTCTTTTTTTTGTTTTTTTTTCTCAACCATTTTATTATAATCTATTCAAGTAACAGCGGCAAATGCACCAAGTAACCAGTGTTAGGAACTTATTTGTCATTATCTGATTCAAGTAACAGCTGCAAATGCAGGAACTTATTGCTGCAAAATTTTTTGCTGCAACCAAAAAAATATTTTTTATTCTTTTTTCTCCATCTCTGTGTACTTTCTACATGCACCAAGTGTATTATGTTTGAGGAAAGAAAAATAAGTAGTTAAATGTGAAAATAGTGTAAAGATGTGTCATATGATAATATTTGAAAATTATATATTGTGTCATAAGAAGATTTGGAAAGTTTTTTAACACTCCTCGCTAAAAGTTTTTTAACACTACTCGCTAGTACAAATGAATTAGCCACCATGAAACAAATATATATCCAGTTGCATGAATTTCTCACAGGGAGGAAGAACAACAGAGGAAATTAATTGTCATAGTTACATAGTTTATTACTTTTTAAACTTAAAATTTATAAAGAAATCATGTATTATGTAACTTCTTTAGATTTAACAAAGCCCTAAGCCTATTGGCACTTGGAACATTGTTTATGGTAGGCTATTACCATCGAACCAGCAGCACTACGTGAAGGTCCATCACTGTGACCATCCCTTACAAAACTTCTCACTGCCATCACCCCTTGAATATCATAATCCGGTTCAGATTTCAGGGAGCTCACCACTCAACGGGGGATGCTCGTCACCTGCATATGCACGAAAGTGATTTAGATAGAGAAATAGTGGGCCAATGTACCTGTAGAACCCATGATTGTTCATTGCTATTAACACATCCTCACCAGTGATGGTTGTCCGCTTCTCCTCCATGCACCTAGTGTTTGCTTGAGTTGTCATAAATCTGATAAATTTGGACACACATTCCTGGATTGATATTACTGCACCAGCAGATATCCCTCTATCATTTGCCACCATTCTGCTCATCTGGCTTAACACATATTCAGCCGGCAACAAGTTTCCTGACAAGATCCAATTTTCATATTAGCTTACATAGTTGTACACAATAGGTACATAAAAGTATATTAACTGTATAAAAGCACATCAAACTCAAAAATTGTAAAATGATAAATAAATAAATGATCTAGCTAGATAAAGAGTGAGATGATAGAAATGATTGACCTAAATCTCTAGGTTGTTGTCTACTAATATCAGCGCCATAATCAAAACTATCTTTTTCTTGAAATTTTCTCTTCATCTCTCTGAATTTCAAGGCAATTGTGGACACAAGACTCAGAAAATGGAAAAAACCCCTTATTTCTTTTGGGAGAAATAAATTAGCCTTTTATTTATAAACCTGGAAAAGGCTTGACACGTTGATAATAATGTGACACGCACATGTACATGCACACTGACACCACATGTACATGCAAACGCTGATATGTACATGCACATGATAATGATAAGGTGAAATTTTAAGAACAAGTGTTATACAGACAAAAAAATATTTAAATTAAATATCTTATATTCTAAATTAATAAATAGTAACTAAATAACAAATACTCTATGGAAAAACATAATTAATTTAGACAATATTTTTAACCATTATAATCAATTTTTTTTATGCTTTGTTAAATATAATTAACTTTAAATATGTTTATTAGAATCAATGGTACTCTTGGGGTATTCTAGTGGGCGGCACACACACATATATGTTAAAATCAACTATTTGTATAAGTAAACATAATAAATAAAAATGAATTAATGTTTTTCTTTGAATATATGATATAAAAACATAAATTTGAATAACAAAAATATTGAATAAACACAGTCACTAGTACATTATTTTGTTAATCATTAATGATGACATGTCAATTTTTCATTTTAAATGTCTAGTGCGCATTCTAGAAATAAAAAATATTAGATGTATATGATATACAAAGTTAAATGAACATAAAGAATTTAGTCTAAGTTTTAGCAAGTTTTAACATACTTTGATAAATATTAAATAGTACAAGCTAATAACAATAATAAGAGCTCAATTTTTTCTTTTAAAAAAAAGAGCTCAATTTTTTGGTGAAGTTCGTCATTATTTTCTCCAATATTAACAAAACTAAAAATTTAGAATAAAATATAATGTATACAAATTTGCAGGAATATATGATAAACCAAGGGGAAGATCTTAGGTGAACTTGAAATATGCATTTTTTTAATATTATACTTGCATTAATATAAACTGCATCACATTATGCATGATAGAACCTAGAGTAGTTAACCACTCCACATGCAATAAGTACCTTTGTTTAAGTGTTGTAAAATATCTTTACAATCATGAATGACCGTATGAAAATAAGACTTCCCTCCCTCTACATTAATCACATCCACCATCCTTTTGCATCACACTCAATATGTAACTGTTCGTCCTCCACATCTTAGTCCATGATATTGCCACACCAAAACCTATTATTTCAACTTTTCTAGATTACACTCTATCCTAAATCACCGAGCTACGAGATCGAATAAAACATCCCAACCGTTCCGAATAATAAAACCCACCCCATCTGTCCAGTCCTCATTTGGCATGCCGCATCAGTATTAATTTTTACCCACCCATCAGGTAGCTTGCACCATATTTTACACCACATTCTACTACATGCTTTCTTTTATGCAGATTGCTTAGCTATTTCCTCTAGCCCAGTTCCATTCTGCAACCATACTAGTAGACCTTAGCCGATTACATTCTGCAACCATACTAGCCGACCTTGACTGAATTCCAAAGCTACAAGTATTAATATAGTTCCAGATCTAGTTATTTCTTCTATTCCTTATATTCGAGCACACCATACCCACCATGTCATTATGCACCCCACTGCCACTCCAAAACACACTTTTTTAGTAGGGTGCACAATATCATTTGGTAATACCTGGACCGTATGTACTAACCCTAACCTAGCCCACACTTTCGTAAAAAAAAATTCAAATAATACATGTATATCATCCTCCATATATAGCTGGAATCATGAAAACATTGGACTGTTGTTTACACATTTTTTTCTCAGGGCGTCAGCAGTATAAAGAACTCGACGACATGAACGCTGAAGAAAATTAATAATCTTGTCTGGTAACTTAAGTCCTCATAGCTTCTTCCAGAACATATTCTCTGGTCCATAGATTTGAAATCATTATATTTTTATACAAGAATTAATGTACTTTGATTATATTAAAATTACCTTTGACCGAGTAATAATAGAAGTGTATTTCGGGTATATTATGAATCATATGAGAAATATGAATGATCTAGAAATGATTTAAGCCTCCTAATTTTAGAAGTGATATTATTGGCCTCTTGTGTAACCTAGACTATAAAATGCGTAACCACGCTCAAATATTGATTTGATGTGATAGTGTACTTATTGATCAAGAAAACCTGGATTAAATTATGATGAGGATGACACATTACATGCCTCTAGTTTAATCTATAATATGTGGTTAAAATGATTATAATACATTATACATTATTCACGAAACATTACTAGAAAAGGGTCAATAGACATCACCCTTTTATCATCAGTTGGAAATATAACCGATGTAAGAAATAACTTTTATATCGGTTATTTTCAAACTGATCCTAAATATATATTTTTAAATCTTATTTTTAAATAAACGTTGTCTTATAGTCTTTTTTTAAAAATAAAAAGTAACTTTCGCATCAGTTGTGTTTAAACTGATGTTAAAATACTAACTTTCACATCAGTTGTTTTCTTACGGATGTTCATTTCAGTTATTTACATCGACTATTAAGAAATCATTGTCAATGTTAAATTTTTAAAAATAAAATAAAAAAGACAAGCTGGGAATAATTCCCCTCTTTTGCCCTTGACAAAATTTCAGCCCCTTCCCCCAAATATTTCTCCCCCTTTTTCTATTATCTATTATTCCTCTTCTCTCACCCCACAAACCTTTTCCTCTCTCCACTTTCTACCTCCATCACACCTCCCTCGACATGAACCATGGTTTTAATGAACATCGATCTATCACCAAATATACGAGACCAATATCAAGTTCAATTAGCTCTGAATTTTAAGAGTTGAGAAGATAGTTTGAATTCAAATCCTAGTTCGAATGGGAAGAAAGTACGATTACAACATCAAGTTTGTTTTTGAAGGTAGTCTCAATCTGCAGGTAATTAACTCGATTAGCTTTGGGATTAGGTCGATTGACAAGAATACATTTTAGCGGGATTATTAACTTTAGATTGAGAGTTTGAGTTTGTTCATCCAGATAATTTACTTAATATTCAGGATTACTAGAGTTCTAGTCTGAATACGGTCCATTCTTGTGAAAAAGATAGTTTGAATCATAAAAGGTCTGATTAGTGAATATTTGATTAAAACTGAATCGGATCGTCCCTTGTTGTCGAGTGTAGATTTTAGTTTGATGTTGGTAATAAGAAGAATGAGAGAGTCTTTGTTCCCAGCCAGGATTTGTTCTGGTAAGTTTGATTAGTCCAAGTGCTTTTGATTGTTTGATTTGATTGTATGAGCTTCAATTGTAGAATTGATGTTGTTTGTTACTCGAATGCAGCACTCCGGATTATATTACTCCCAATGAGGCTCCGATTACCAACACTTTAAATTACAATGAGGTGCTTTTATAATATAAGTTTAATTTAGTTATTTGTGAAGTGACTCGTAATTGTACTGATTATGTATTTATTTTTGTTGCAGGAAGATATGTGTCTGTGAGTGAGGATTCGGGTTGTTCAAGTGTGAGAGATGATGGTAAGAATTGGATTCTGGTGGTTCCGTTGGCTGCATAACCTAAATGAGAGAGGAGAGTAATTATACAGAATGATGAGAGTATATTGTTGTTGTGGTATAAAGATCAGGTCCTGGTTATTAGGAGTAAATCACCTGCTGATAGTGCTTATACTCAAGGCCTCCTCAACGCTAAGCTCACTAAGGTAACCAAATCCTTTTACCCCCTCCCATACTAGTTTTTTTTTAAAATTTAAGTTTCGGGGTTTCAGATTGTGTTTTTTCCGCTAATGCGTTATAAACTTATAATAAACAGTCACTTTGGGACATATGACAACTTAATCGAGTCATGCCTGTGTTATTTTTGGGTTTTATCTATAAACCCTTAATATATATAACTTTGTGTCTCTATCGATATCAAGGCAAATTTTGGTCTATCATTTATGTAATGTCATCCCTAATCTTGATGCTTAGATTACTAATGTGGCCTTGTTGATAAATTCTTTCTCAATGACTACACACACATGCTACACTGTTTGGGGCATATCTTGAGTTCCAGAAGCCCAAATTAGATGATTCAACAGCCCACGTGAAGATAACGAGATTCTCTATCATTTTAAGGTGGTCCAGAGAGCAACATCTATCTGGAGCGGGCCCGAATTTCTGAAAAAAGTGAACTACGAATTTTACTGGGAAAAACATAATGAGTTGGGGAAACTTATTTGTATTTTCCTTAAAATATTAAAATAGATTAATTAGATACATATAGATACATCAGATATTATTATTAGGGATTAAGTTACTAGAAAATAAAAAGGAGGTTACGCTCAAGAGGGAAAAAGCTTAAAGAAGAGGAGATTGCTGCATCTACAGTTTTCATCTTTTCTCCTTACTTTTCCATTATGTTTATGTGTATTGGTTTCTTTTGAGATTATGAACTAATTTTCTCTCTAGGCCTTTAATAAATTCTCTTGTTAATATATAAGTTGTATTCTTTTTTCCCTGTTTTTGTGGTGATTTTAGTTGTTTATATTGATTTGTATTTAATGCTTCTCAAAGATTGATCACGATTGAGATTGATTTTATAATTTAGGTGAACTTGGAAGAGAAACCCTAAGTTAAGACCCAATTAATATATCTTAGGATTAATATTTATATTAATTTATGGTTAGGATAGTAATATACCTATATACCCTAAGAAGTTCAATTAAGACGAAACTTAATGTTATTTATGGTTTTAAATCTTACATAGGAATATGGGGGTTATTGCATAAATTAGAGTCACTTGAGATTCAGAAGGTCCTTGTGAATACATGATTGTCTTGGACTAATAATTATACCACGAGAATAGATGCTAAAGGAGAAACTTATTAAAGAACATTAGATGAAATTAAAGGCCTAGTTTTCATTCTCTTGGAATTTCTTATTCGCTTTTGTGTTAGTTTAATTATTTAGTGATAATTTAGTAAACTTCACTTAATTTTTATTTGACTTGAATTGAAAGAAAAGTAGTAATTGGTATTTAACATCTTATTAATAGTCTTTGTAGGAACGAATTTATATACTACTTGTTGGGATACGTGCTCTTGCGTTAAGGTTGAGTTTCGTGATGTAACTTTGTTGGAGGAAGTGTTCCATATGAAGATTGGTATATCTTTGGGTAATTCCGAGGATGATCCCACTCAAACATCGAGTTCTATTCCTGATCATATGAAAAAAATGGCAAATATGGGGGCGGATCCTGGTACTAACTCTACTCCTAATGAAGTAGAGGAAATTAGAAGGAGGAAGCGTGGAAAGGTAGTCAAGAACTTTGGAAGTAATTTTGTAACTTACAGTGTCGAGGATGAGGCTTTAACTTTATGTCAAGCCATGGATTATTCGGAGTCAAGGCATTAGAAAGGCGTTGTGAAGAGTGAAATTGACTCAACTGTTTCTAACGGAATATGGGAGTTAGTTGATCTCCCTCTTGGGTGTTCTACTATTGGATGTAAATGGATCTTTAAGAGGAAGCTACACTCTTATGGCTCAATAAATAAGTACAAGGCTAGGCTATTTTGTAAGGGATTTAGGAAAATAGAAGGCATTGACTATTTTGATACATACTCTCCTGTTGCCCGAATGATAACAATCAGAATGCTTCTTGCATTGGCTTTCGTACATGGTCTTATCATCCATCAAATGGATGTAAAGACAACTTTTCTTCATGGTGACCTTGAAGAAGAGATTTACAACTTCAAGCTCTACCAACAACAATTCAAAAATGGTAGTGAGAGTTGGTACCTGTGATATTGATGAGGATGAATCTCCTTGCTCCAAAGCCATTAGTACATAATTTCTAAGTTCCTCATCTTCATCATTATCAGAATCATCCCAACTTTTTCCTTCTACAATATAAGCTTTGCTTTGTTGTTTCTTCAGAAGAGCTTCATACTTTGCTTCTAGTTCAAGATAAGCTTTGTCTTTCTTTGCTTTCTTGGATTTCCTACATTCTGTAGCAAACTGGCCTAGATCATCACAATTGAAGCACCTTATCTTTGATATAGATACATCAGATATTATTATTAGGGATTAAGTTCCTAGAGAATAAAAAGGATGTAATATCCCATATTTTCAAATATTATTATTATAATTATTTGGAATTATTTATGTGATTTTAGGTGAATTTTAGTAAATTATCTGATAAGTGGAATTAATGTTTGGATGTTTAGATGTGATATTATTTGAATATTTGAATTATTATATGTCCGGAATAAAATATAGATAATTGTGATATTTTTCTGGTAATTTTTGGACTGTTAGATGATTTTATAATGATTTATGAATTATTAATTATTTTCTGAATAATTACCAAAATTATTTTATAAACCGGGAATCGTCCAAATTCAACTGTTTTTGCGTTTTTACAACCCGAAACTCTTCCGAAAACTCCTTTCTAACCTAATCGGGTAATTCCGGACATTTTCCGTGTTTTGACTTTTTCGATTCGGATTACGGTTTGACCCGTGCGCGGCCCGGCGCAATATTTTTGATACGATAGTTATTTCGGTAATCAATAAAACCCGTATTTTCGAGAGACGGGATATTTTTATATTATTCTCGTATATAATATTTTATAAAAAGCTCGGTTTTGATAATTATCTAATTTTGGTATTGAATCGGATCGTTATTGCAGTTACGTAGCGGCTAAGCAACTAATTTAATGATCCAAAATGATCCAAAACGATCCAGAACGATCCAATATTCCATAAATATAAATAGCCTATTTCTTATTTCGTTTATTCCGTTTATTCATTTGCAACCAGTTAAAACACCGTAAATACAGAGAAAAACCCGAGAAAACTGATACGTTCCCGAGAATCAAACACACGAACGAAGGCGTTATCGAACTCCGATTCGGGCGTGCAACATATCAAAACGAAGCTTTCGAAATCTTCTTTCTGAATCAATCATCAGTTTCTGCCCAGAAATCACAGTAATTTTCTTATTTATTTATTTATATTCGAATTATTTGATAATTAAATTACGAATTTTTGTTCTTGATGTTGTTGATGTGATTTGATGCTTCCATGTTGTAGAGCATGTTTTTCTGGTCAATTTGGTATATTATACGTCAAAAACTGAGTTCAATATCATATAGAAATTGAGTTTTAATTTTCTGAAAATTTCTTGAATATGTGTTCTTGGTGTTCTTGAAAAATTCTGAAAATCAAAGTCAATTTTGGAGGTGTTATTGAACACCAAATCACAAGTATGAATATCCGTTGTGAAGCCCTCAATCTGTTCTATCTGATTTTAGCATCAAAATGAATTGAGGTTTGGTAAATTTTAATTTCGTAATTTTAGGGTTCATCTTCGAATTTGGGGCTTTTTGTTTCACTGATTTATGGGTTATTTTGATGTTATAAACTGATTGTGCATAATCAGAGCTTCGTTTCCATGTATAATATGTTAAATTTGATTTAGAAACTGGGAAGATCGTAGTTTTGATCGGAGCTTTCTAAAGCTCGCCGGAAAAATCGATCGGTTGATCGATTGTTGTGGTTGTTGCCTGTATCGTGTTTCTGGACAATTGTAGGATGTTATTGATGCAAAAACGCGGGCAAACAAAGCCATTTTAGGTCGGACTCGAGGTCACCGGACGGGGAAAGAATCCGCCGGAAAACTGGGTTCAACCCAGGATCCGGCCGGAGTTCATCCCGACCCGGACGGGTTGGGTGACCCGGTTAAGACCCGTTTGGGATAATTTGCAACACGGTTTTGATCTTATTTTACCCAATTTTGAAATCAAAAACCTGTTTCTGGATTTTCCTTATTAAAAATAATTCAAAAATCCTATTTTTAATTTCTAAAAATTCATTTCTATTTTAAAAATCATTATTTTAATTCTGAAAATTTATTTTAATTCAAAAATTAATCCAAATTATTTAGTTAATTAGTTTTAGTTGATAATTAATTATTTAATTAGTCAATTAATTTAAATATTAATTGATTAATTAATTTAATTAGTTATTAATTAATTTTAATTGATTATTTAATTAGATTTAATTATTTATTTTTGATTAAAAATTCTGAAAAATAGTTTCGAGCTTTAAAATATTATTTTAAATTATTTTACAAGCTCGATAATTCTTATAAAAATATTTTAGGGTGTTCGAACCCTATTATTTTATTATTAAAATGATTTAGAGACCGTTTTAATTCCGAAAAATGTTCAAAAATTCATATTAAATCAACCGTTCGTCTGTTTAATATGAAACGAACGCGTACAGACTCAGAAAAATATTCCGCTTTCATTAAAAATACTTTCGAGACCCAAATCCTTTTTGTTCGAAAGGTCGTTTGTTTTACAAGTTATTCTGAGTCGATTATTGATATATAAATCACATTTTTGATCTGATTTCAGTTTTAAACGTATTGAGTCGAACCTTCTGATGAACTGAGTCATATGTGATATGAATTATGTGATACGTGGATTATGTGCTTACGTGCTATGTGAATTATGTGCATATGTGGGTCAAGATTCCTGTGTTTGGCTGATATAATTATGTGTGGGCTATCGTATGGGTAAACGATAGGCTTTTGACGCGTAGTTCGTCGAGTGGTTATCGTTTAGACGATTAAAGTTATATCTTTTAATTATAGATGCGGATCTCTCGAGTTGATCGGGACAAGACGTTGGATAAGGAATGAGATGGAATGGTATTGGGTATCTGGCTTCTAGCAATCGCAGGAGCAGCATATCAGTAAGGTGTTGAAAAGAAGGACGGTGATGTTTTAAGACAGAATGTCAGAATAGATGCGTGTTTGCGAGTGTGACTAACTGCTAAAACTCAAAGGCAAGTACACTAATCTCACTTATCATTCAAGTGACGTTTATTTCGATTCATATTATGCAAGTACCCTGACCTCACTTATCGTTCAAGTGACGTTTAATTTGATTTATATTATGCAAGTATTGTTTTCCCTATTCTCTGTTCGGAATAGATAAATGATTTATATATCGCTGAATTAAATAATTCTGTTTATGCAAATACTCATCTGCTATTCTATATTCAGAATAGTCAAGTGATTTTACTTATCCAATTTCTGGATTTATAAATATTTTGGATTTTGAGAAAAGTGATTTGGTTGTGAATATTCCTACCCAAGAATTGGGGGAATAAAATTATTTCGGGTGTCGAATATTATGACCCCTTTTCAATAAAAGGTTTTGAGATTTGATGGTTACTGGTAGCGTAAGAGGCCGAGGCACCGGTCCAGCGTGAGCTATTATACAGAAGTGTAATACGGAAGTGTAATATCTTACAAGGCTTGTTATGCCTTTTCTTGGCGCCCTATAGGTACCGTATGTCTTCGGGATACGGGTAGTACCTATATTTACGGTATGGCTGCGGGATACCGGTGTTGTTTCGTGACTGATCATCAGGAACAGCATAGTGCATAATTGGTTCCAATCTAAATAGATATCTTAAATTCTTTATTGTTTTGATAATCATAGCATAAATGATTTATCAACTGATTCTGTTTTGGATTAAAAGTACTGATTCTGTTTTGGATTAAAAGTGAATTGTGGCTTTGATTCAGTTTCTGATTTTGTGGATACTTACGTTGTTGTTAAATATCAAAGGTGGTATTAGTATAGATGATTGATGTTGACTTCAGTATGGGTGTTGTGAGCATCAAAGTTCGTATAGATATCTAATTTGATATGACAACAAAATAAGTATTAATATCAAGAGTTGAGTTTTGAGTAAAGTTTATGATTCAATCCATAATCATTGTTTCATGTTATTGTGGTTTACGATATTTCCGTAAACACTGTTTTACGAGTTTTATTCTCATCAAGATTCAAAGTATTGCTGAAGCCTTTCGCTCAAAAGTATCAAAATGGTTTTGAATATAATTAAGGAATCAATTCTGGGATTCCTCAACTATAAAATTTTATGATTCAGCAATTATGATTTTTTTTTATGTTCTGCGCTGATGCAGATGTCGGTTTTATATCAAAACGACCCTATATATGTTATAATTAACTTGCTGAGCATTTCTTTCGCTCATACTTGCCTATTTTTAAATTTAACCTCCAGTGAGGATTAGCTTGCGCTGTTTAGCTGCGTAATTCGAGGAAGCAAAGAAGAAGCTTTTGGAAGATGGTTGGTCCAGGGTTTGCGGACTAGTGTAAGTCTTATTGTATAAAGTTGTTTATATTATATTATATTATAGTTGTATATTTTATTTGGGCCTAGTATACTTCATTTCGAAGTTATACTAGTGGGTTTAGTTTTGAGTTGGAATTTATTGAAAAGAGTTTAAAAAGAAAGTGAAAAATTTATTTGTGGAATTTGGATTTCTTGTTTCTAGAACTGTAACCTTAAAAGATCTTGGATTAGTTTGGGGTCATTTATGCTAAATATCTTCCGCTGGCATTTAATTTTGATTTAATAGATTATTTTGGATTGAGGTTTTATAGTGACGACCAAATCCTCTGACCCCGGATTTGGGGGCGTTACAGGTTGGTATCAGAGCTGAGATTATAGTAAACTAGAAACGAGAGTGTGTAGGAGTGTGTATAGCTATGTGAGGACGTTTGAGCTCATATCGAGTTCCTGTTGGACTATCGGATATAGTACCAACGAGTAAGTTAAGATAGGCGCATTCGTTTGAGATGGTTGTGCTGAGCTGAATGGAACTCTTGGTAGTTGCAAAATTTCTATTGTGGAATCTTCCGAGACTACGATTCGACGACGATGGAGATTATCGATATCCTTAGAACATGAAGAAGCGTCTAGAATCAGATGGCGAGTCAACTGGAGAGTTCAAATTGAAGATAAATATTAAGACTTTGGCAATACCTTTTCTTTCTATAATTTCTTTTGACCTCTCTCAAAAGAGGTATCTGTTAGAGGATATATTCCCTAACACTCATTTTCAATCCTATCCGTGTTTTAAATGTGTCAGAGGCTGTCATGAAGCCTATTTTTCAGGTTTTGATAACTCTGTCAAGTTATGAATATTTAACTTCCACTTTTCTTATTTGTGGATAGTTTCTTGGTGATGTGACACCACTTGCTCATTTGGTGTCAAAATTTTTGTTCTCTGGATTTCATTTTCTTCAGAAATATCAGCTTTGAAATCTTTCCACTTTTATTCATTTGATTTTGGATTCTTTTGATATTTTTTTTATTTTGACTGAGATGAACAACTCTAACTATAGGGGACACAAGGTATACCTGTCTGTGTGATAGGAGTCGGATGGGACGCCATCACTTGTGTGTATTGTGAATACATGAAGGTTAACAACCTTTAGTAGTGTCTTAATTTAGACACGCAATACCAAGTTCGTTTGGTCATATTGATCTCTCAGTTATTCTTTTATTTCAACAATATTTTTCTCAAATTCAGATTTTGGTTCCATGATGATATGAAATTCTTTTCTTTTCTATGATTTTATCATTCCAAACATTCGAAGGTATGCCAATCAAGTTAAGCTGAGTTATCTTGGTCAAGTCAAAGTAAGGCGGTGTGACGGAAAGTTGGTTAGAAAACTCTAAGTGCAGTCTTCTGCTGATTCCGAGGACAGAATCCTTATAAGGGGGTAGATTGTAATATCCCATATTTTCAAATATTATTATTATAATTATTTGGAATTATTTATGTGATTTTAGGTGAATTTTAGTAAATTATCTGATAAGTGGAATTAATGTTTGGATGTTTAGATGTGATATTATTTGAATATTTGAATTATTATATGTCCAGAATAAAATATAGATAATTGTGATATTTTTCTGGTAATTTTTGGACTGTTAGATGATTTTATAATGATTTATGAATTATTAATTATTTTTTGAATAATTACCAAAATTATTTTATAAAGCCGGGAATCGTCCAAATTCAACCGTTTTTGTGTTTTTACAACCCGAAACTCTTCCGAAAACTCCTTCCTAACCTAATCGGGTAATTCCGGACATTTTCCGTGTTTTGACTTTTTCGATTCGGATTACGGTTTGACCCGTGCGCGGCCCGGCGCAATATTTTTGATACTATAGTTATTTCGGTAATCAATAAAACCCGTATTTTTGAGAGACGGGATATTTTTATATTATTCTCGTATATAATATTTTATAAAAAGCTCAGTTTTGATAATTATCTAATTTTGGTATTGAATCGGATCGTTATTGCAGTTACGTAGCGGCTAAGCAACTAATTTAATGATCCAAAATTATCCAAAACGATCCAGAACGATCCAATATTCCATAAATATAAATAGCCTATTTCTTATTTCGTTTATTCTGTTTATTCATTTGCAACCAGTTAAAACACCGTAAATACAGAGAAAAACCCGAGAAAACCGATACGTTCCCGAGAATCAAACACACGAACGAAGGCGTTATCGAACTCCGATTCGGGCGTGCAGCATATCAAAACGAAGCTTTCGAAATCTTCTTTCTGAATCAATCATCAGTTTCTGCCCAGAAATCACAGTAATTTTCTTATTTATTTATTTATATTCGAATTATTTGATAATTAAATTACGAATTTTTGTTCTTGATGTTGTTGATGTGATTTGATGCTTCCATGTTGTAGAGCATGTTTTTCTGGTCAATTTGGTATATTATACGTCAAAAACTGAGTTCAATATCATATAGAAATTGAGTTTTAATTTTCTGAAAATTTCTTGAATATGTGTTCTTGGTGTTCTTGAAAAATTCTGAAAATCAAAGTCAATTTTGGAGGTGTTATTGAACACCAAATCACAAGTATGAATATCCGTTGTGAAGCCCTCAATCTGTTCTATCTGATTTTAGCATCAAAATGAATTGAGGTTTGGTAAATTTTAATTTCGTAATTTTAGGGTTCATCTTCGAATTTGGGGCTTTTTGTTTCACTGATTTATGGGTTATTTTGATGTTATAAACTGATTGTGCATAATCAGAGCTTCGTTTCCATGTATAATATGTTAAATTTGATTTAGAAACTGGGAAGATCGTAGTTTTGATCGGAGCTTTCTAAAGCTCGCCGGAAAAATCGATCGGTTGATCGATTGTTGTGGTTGTTGCCTGTATCGTGTTTCTGGACAATTGTAGGATGTTATTGATGCAAAAACGCGGGCAAACAAAGCCATTTTAGGCCGGAATCGAGGTCACCGAACGGGGAAAGAATCCGCCGGAAAACTGGGTTCAACCCAGGATCCGGCCGGAGTTCATCCCGACCCGGACGGGTTGGGTGACCCGGTTAAGACCCGTTTGGGATAATTTGCAACCCGGTTTTGATCTTATTTTACCCAATTTTGAAATCAAAAACCTGTTTCTGGATTTTCCTTATTAAAAATAATTCAAAAATCCTATTTTTAATTTCTAAAAATTCATTTCTATTTTAAAAATCATTATTTTAATTCTGAAAATTTATTTTAATTCAAAAATAAATCCAAATTATTTAGTTAATTAGTTTTAGTTGATAATTAATTATTTAATTAGTCAATTAATTTAAATATTAATTGATTAATTAATTTAATTAGTTATTAATTAATTTTAATTGATTATTTAATTAGATTTAATTATTTATTTTTGATTAAAAATTCTGAAAAATAGTTTCGAGCTTTAAAATATTATTTTAAATTATTTTACAAGCTCGATAATTCTTATAAAAATATTTTAGGGTGTTCGAACCCTATTATTTTATTATTAAAATGATTTAGAGACCGTTTTAATTCCGAAAAATGTTCAAAAATTCATATTAAATCAACCGTTCGTCTGTTTAATATGAAATGAACGCGTACAGACTCAGAAAAATATTCCGCTTTCATTAAAAATACTTTCGAGACCCAAATCCTTTTTGTTCGAAAGGTCGTTTGTTTTACAAGTTATTCTGAGTCGATTATTGATATATAAATCACATTTTTGATCTGATTTCAGTTTTAAACGTATCGAGTCGAACCTTCTGATGAACTG
Source organism: Apium graveolens (assembly GCF_009905375.1). Lineage (NCBI taxonomy): Eukaryota > Viridiplantae > Streptophyta > Magnoliopsida > Apiales > Apiaceae > Apium > Apium graveolens. The sequence goes on from NW_027419207.1 coordinate 16,646, forward strand.
AGTCATATGTGATATGAATTATGTGATACGTGGATTATGTGCTTACGTGCTATGTGAATTATGTGCATATGTGGGTCAAGATTCCTGTGTTTGGCTGATATAATTATGTGTGGGCTATCGTATGGGTAGACGATAGGCTTTTGACGCGTAGTTCGTCGAGTGGTTATCGTTTAGACGATTAAAGTTATATCTTTTAATTATAGATGCGGATCTCTCGAGTTGATCGGGACAAGACGTTGGATAAGGAATGAGATGGAATGGTATTGGGTATCTGGCTTCTAGCAATCGCAGGAGCAGCATATCAGTAAGGTGTTAAAAAGAAGGACGGTGATGTTTTAAGACAGAATGTCAGAATAGATGCGTGTTTGCGAGTGTGACTAACTGCTAAAACTCAAAGGCAAGTACACTAACCTCACTTATCATTCAAGTGACGTTTATTTCGATTCATATTATGCAAGTACCCTGACCTCACTTATCGTTCAAGTGACGTTTAATTTGATTTATATTATGCAAGTATTGTTTTCCCTATTCTCTGTTCGGAATAGATAAATGATTTACATATCGCTGAATTAAATAATTCTGTTTATGCAAATACTCATCTGCTATTCTATATTCAGAATAGTCAAGTGATTTTACTTATCCAATTTCTGGATTTATAAATATTTTGGATTTTGAGAAAAGTGATTTGGTTGTGAATATTCCTACCCAAGAATTGGGGGAATAAAATTATTTCGGGTGTCGAATATTATGACCCCTTTTCAATAAAAGGTTTTGAGATTTGATGGTTACTGGTAGCGTAAGAGGCCGAGGCACCGGTCCAGCGTGAGCTATTATACAGAAGTGTAATACGGAAGTGTAATATCTTACAAGGCTTGTTATGCCTTTTCTTGGCGCCCTATAGGTACCGTATGTCTTCGGGATACGGGTAGTACCTATATTTACGGTATGGCTGCGGGATACCGGTGTTGTTTCGTGACTGATCATCAGGAACAACATAGTGCATAATTGGTTCCAATCTAAATAGATATCTAAATTCTTTATTGTTTTGATAATCATAGCATAAATGATTTATCAACTGATTCTGTTTTGGATTAAAAGTACTGATTCTGTTTTGGATTAAAAGTGAATTGTGGCTTTGATTCAGTTTCTAATTTTGTGGATACTTACGTTGTTGTTAAATATCAAAGGTGGTATTAGTATAGATGATTGATGTTGACTTCAGTATGGGTGTTGTGAGTATCAAAGTTCGTATAGATATCTAATTTGATATGACAACAAAATAAGTATTAATATCAAGAGTTGAGTTTTGAGTAAAGTTTATGATTCAATCCATAATCATTGTTTCATGTTATTGTGGTTTACGATATTTCCGTAAACACTGTTTTACGAGTTTTATTCTCGTCAAGATTCAAAGTATTGCTGAAGCCTTTCGCTCAAAAGTATCAAAATGGTTTTGAATATAATTAAGGAATCAATTCTGGGATTCCTCAACTATAAAATTTTATGATTCAGCAATTATGATTTTTTTTTATGTTCTGCGCTGATGCAGATGTCGGTTTTATATCAAAACGACCTTATATATGTTATAATTAACTTGCTGAGCATTTCTTTCGCTCATACTTGCCTATTTTTAAATTTAACCTCCAGTGAGGATTAGCTTGCGCTGTTTAGCTGCGTAATTCGAGGAAGCAAAGAAGAAGCTTTTGGAAGATGGTTGGTCCAGGGTTTGCGGACTAGTGTAAGTCTTATTGTATAAAGTTGTTTATATTATATTATATTATAGTTGTATATTTTATTTGGGCCTAGTATACTTCATTTCGAAGTTATACTAGTGGGTTTAGTTTTGAGTTGGAATTTATTGAAAAGAGTTTAAAAAGAAAGTGAAAAATTTATTTGTGGAATTTGGATTTCTTGTTTCTAGAACTGTAACCTTAAAAGATCTTGGATTAGTTTGGGGTCATTTATGCTAAATATCTTCCGCTGGCATTTAATTATGATTTAATAGATTATTTTGGATTGAGGTTTTATAGTGACGACCAAATCCTCTGACCCCGGATTTGGGGGCGTTACAAAGGAGGCTATGCTCAAGAGGGAAAAAGCTTAAAGAAGAGGAGATTGACGCATCTACAGTTTTCATCTTTTCTCCTTACTTTTCCATTATGTTTATGTGTATTGGTTTCTTTTGAGATTATGAACTAATTTTCTCACTAGGCCTTTAATAAATTCTCTTGTTAATATATAAGTTGTATTCTTTTCTCCCTGTTTTTATGGTGATTTTAGTTGTTTATATTGATTTGTATTTAATGCTTCTCAAAGATTGATCACCATTGAGATTGATTTTGTAATTTACGTAAACTTGGAAGAGAAACCCTAAGTTAAGACCCAATTAATATATCTTAGGATTAATATTTATATTAATTTATGGTTAGGATAGTAATATACCTAAATAACCTAAGAAGTCCAATTAAGACGAAACTTAATGTTATTTATGGTTTTAAATCTTACATATAAATATGGGGGTTATTGCATAAATTAGAGTCACTTGAGATTCAAAAGGTCCTTATGAATACATGATTGTCTTGGACTAATAATTATACCACGAGAATAGATGCTAAAGGAGAAACCTATTGAAGAATATTAGATGAAATTAAAGGCCTAGTTTTCATTCTCTTGGAATTTCTTATTCCCTTTTGTGTTAGTTTAATTATTTAGTGATAATTTAGTAAACTTCACTTAATTTTTATTTGACTTGAATTGAAAGAAAAGTAGTAATTGGTATTTAACATCTTATTAATAGTCTTCATAGGAACGAATTTATATACTACTTGTTGCGATACGTGCTCTTGTGTTAAGGTTGTAAAACCGATAAAAAGTACGACGGTTGAGTTTCGTAATGTAACTTTCTTGGAGGAAGTGTTCCATATGAAGACTGGTATACCTTTGGGTAATTCTGAGGATGATCCCACTCACACGTCGAGTTCTATTCCTGATCATGTGAAAAAAATGGCAAATATGGGGGCGGATCCTGGTTGTAACTCTACTCCTTATGAAGTAGAGGAAACTAGAAGGATGAAGCGTGGAAAGGTAGTCAAGAACTTTGGAAGTAATTTTGTAACTTACAGTGTCGAGGATGAGACTTTAACAAGTCTATAAGGGGTCTTGTATCTGATGGATCTGTACATAAAAGAGACACGACCATAACATCTCAAATCCGTAGATTTGCACCATAACCTTTTGACTTGTCGTCGTCTATGGAGTGTGGTTACACCAAATGGATAGAGATTCAAGGTCAAACATTCCATCTAAATCTAGTAGCCATCGAAGTAGGGGACTTAGTAGGGTTCAAACCCCGAAGGGTACCGACTCTGAAAATCAAGTCATGGTAAAATCTGATATGCATTTCTGTATGGATTTGTAGGGGATTGTTAGAAAATGGAAAGTTTGAGACATGTTTAAGACCCATTTTTGATGTAATTTCCTAAAACTAATTGTTGGAGGTTGTTCCTTGTAATTAGTACTTAAACTTTCATGTTTGGATCTAAGTCATTTTCTTAGTGTAATCCATATAGAAATTGAGGTGAAGTTAGTAGCTTGAAATGAGTTTGTGGGTTTTATCCCACCTTGATTAAGTAAAGAGGGGTGTAGTGCTTTATATAGTACAATGTGCAAGAGTAGTATACCAACTACTAAGGTATGTGAGTGTGCATGGTGTTATTGTATGGCTCGCGCGCACACACGCGAATGTCTCGGTGTCACGCATAACCGGGCCGACCTGGTCGATGAATTTTACTGCTTGTTTAATTAAAATATTTACTGATTTATTATATTATTTTAATATGAATATTGAATCTATATAATAAGAAAATCAGTATTTGCTGATCAGGAATTACTAATTCTAATTGCTGGAATAAACATTAATCAATATTTGCTTAAGCTGACAGATCCTGATGCATGGGTGCATCAGGATCTGCTGAGACTGTGAAATCCTAACTCCTGGATGGATCATGATTTGCTGAGGCTGGATCAAGATTTGCTGAGAATGTAATATCTTCAGTTACGTTTTGGTTTTCTATTATATATAGAACTAAAAGATTGGGAAAAGATATACTTCGATCACATACGCGTGAAACCCTAGCTGCTATCTCTCTCTCTCTCTCCTCCATAACATACAAATTAGCATAGAGGTTTGTGGGCGAACTGAGGTTTGTTCGCTGTTGAGCTTTGCGTAACTCTGTACGAATTGCTCTGTGATGTTGTATCCTGGAAGCGATATTGCAACCCAACACAGCGTAAGTGGGGCCAATAATCTCTTCAAGAACAGTCTAGACTTCTCGAAAGTTAGGCGCCTCTGCTGTTCATAGTTCTTTCAGATTTATTAAAACATCTCTTAGAGCTAAGTATTTTATCCAATCTTTGTAAATTCAGTTACTGATTTTTCTTGTTATTTGCCATCGGGTTTTATTTCGTTATTTTGTTTAATTTGCATGTTCTTATTAATTTGTAATATATAACTGTCCCATTATTACGCGTAAGCTAATTTTATCCAATAGTATCAACTACAGGTCTACTATGTTACAATCAAAGTTATTTCTCTAGTTTCATGAACACAAAAAGTTTTTTTTTCAGAGTCTCATTCCCAGCTCATATTTATAGATGTCGATATGCACGCACATAACATGTAGAGATGCTGATGTGTATTTTTTTATGCATCTTATATTGTAAATGTATTTTATTGAAAGATTGCAACAATAAGAAACATCTTATATTGTAGATGTATTTTATTGGAAGATTGCAAGGTATAATCATAACAATGAGAAATGACAATTTTATTACTTTATAAAGCATTTCATTGTAATCCATCATTTCAAAATGCATTCATTTGCAATTCGTCAAATTTAGCGGTTTTTTCGTAGTGAACTGAGCAAGAAGAAACTCTTTATATATAAACCAATGAATCGAATAGTCAGCCAAATTCATTGTTCAGAGCAGTAAGGATGTGCATAGGTTATGTTTTTTTACTAATTAGTTTGTATTTGATCTAAATAAATGAACAACATTTTCTCTTCGGATGCATATATGATAGAATCCTCAAGAAAATTAGGAACTAAATGATATTATAACATGTGATAATGAAATATCTACGAAACTACAGTAGCAAGTCATTGGATTTGGAGGCTCAGAAGTGGTTTGTAGGTGATCACTGACCAGGCAGCACGTATAGTAATTTGTTGAGCCATTTTGAAAATGTTGTCCTACAAATGATATCAATCACGTATAGTAATCTTGAACAGAGCTTCCGCGGATAGGCAATCTCCATCATGGATCTTACTATTTCATCAATGTCATATTTGACAAATGACCACTTAAGGAGATGGAAGAGGTAATTCTCTTGTGGATGCGAATTTAATATGCACTCCGACATAACAATGCAGTTGATTCCAGCTATTAAGATGAATATTCATGTTTAGAGCCAGCATAAATAACAACCTTATGGGCATTACAACATAATAAATAATTACTACATTCCCATCCGGCAATGCAGAACATCTAAATTTAAAGAGTCCGAGTTTAGTGGGAAGTCTTCCATAGTTCCATGACATGATATCTATTCAATGAAGACATATCTTTGAATGCAATGTTTGTGCCACAAAAAGTTGGTCCAGTTGATCTTATGCTCTCCTTACTAATCTTGGTTTGTAATCATTTTGAGTTCAGTCAAATCCCATACATAAGCATCCCCCCTTGTGCATTTGGAATGGCATAATATTGTTGTAGTTCGGGATTCATTTGAGGCATTTTCCATGAGATAATTTCAATACTCAAACTGACCATGGAAGAGGAAGCGAGTTGATCAGAAATAATTTTGTGATTATACCATGGTTCATGCTACAACCCAATGTTGTTTTCATTTCCCAGTTTGACTTGAAAATCCCATAGATCCATAACTCTTTCCGAGACTGATAAGAACAAAATGCTGATTCCTGAAAGATTTATGAATGGAAATAATTATTGCTTCAATGTGCTGACCTCGGCCCGTATAAGATATGAACTTGGTAGTCCATGTTATTATTTGCTCCAGGACTGAATTTATTTTCTTATTTTTTTAGTTAATATACTTAGCCTGCAACAACTAGTATAGTATACCTAGCCAATAATTAGTTCCTTCTCTCGAAGAAATAGCTAGTCTGTTTCTTATCTTTCTTAATTATAATTTGAGTGATTTAGATAGCTGTTTATTATGAGCACATATAAAATGCTGTTTTACTGACCGATAAATATAAGAACTCCTATTGTTTCATACTTGTTTTCTCCGTATTATTTCAGCAACAAATCATATGCGCTTTTCATTATAAAACTAACAGTCCAGTTGAGAATTCTTTTAATTAGGCTTTCGATCAAACGGGCACGATTTTTGAAGGTCACCTGGTAGCTATCATTGGAACCCCTAAGAATTCAACTAGGAGCCTTCCTCTAGAAAATCCCCCACATTTCTTTCAAACCTGTCCACAGTTGTTTTGCATTTCTGAAGTGAGACTCCTGGGATCCAAAATGGAATCAAAGTGAATATCAATACGATCAATAACTCAATATCATTATTATTAGACTCCATTTCAAAGATTTTTTGGAAGAAATTGACCTATCATGACCAGTAACCGTGTCACCATTATTTTCATTTATAGCAAAGATTTTGGAGGAGTTCTAGTGATCTTTAAATTGATTAAAGAAAAAAGAAGTGTTCCTATCTCCCTCATTGAGCCATCTAGTTCTGGAAGTCTGAGCCCAAAACAACTTCGCAATAATCAAGGTTTCATCAAGCTCTTTGCAGGTAGAGATTTCTTGTTTTTGAAGTTGAGAGTCAAGCATCATATCTGGTTGAACCTCTTGTAATTCGTCCTTAAGGATCTACACATTTTTAAAAACATTTCCAGCATTCTAATCATAATATTCCCAAAGAACCCAGAGTTTTTTTTTGTTTTGTTTTTCAACCATTTTATTATAATCTGATTCAAGTAACAGCGGCAAATGCACCAAGTAACCAGTGTTAGGAACTTGTTTGTCATTATCTGATTCAAGTAACAGCTGCAAATGCAGGAACTTATTTAGATTTAACAAAGCCCTGAGCCTATTGGCACTTGGAAAATTGTTTATGGTAGGCTATTACCATTCGAACCAGCAGCACTACCTGAAGGTCCATCACTGTGACCATCCCTTACAAAACCTCTCACTGCCATCACCCCTTGAATATCATAATCCGGTTCAGATTTCAGGGAGCTCACCCCTCAACGGGGGATGCTCGTCACCTCCATATGCACGAAAGTGATTTAGATAGAGAAATAGTGGGCCAATGTACCTGTAGAACCCATGATTGTTCATTGTTATTAACACATCCTCACCAGTGATGGTTGTCCGCTTCTCCTCCTTGCACCTAGTGTTTGCTTGAGTTGTCATAAATCTGATAAATTTGGACACACATTCCTGGATTGATATTACTGCACCAGCAGATATCCCTCGATCATTTGCCACCATTCTGCTCATCTGGCTTAACACATATTCAGCCGGCAACAAGTTTCCTGACAAGATCCAATTTTCATATTAGCTTACATAGTTGTACACAATAGGTAAAAATAACATAAAAGTATATTAACTGTATAAAAGCACATCAAGCTCAAAAATTGTAAAATGATAAATAAATAAATGATCTAGCTAGATAAAGAGTGAGATGATAGAAATGATTGACCTAAATCTCTAGGTTGTTGTCTACTAATCTCCCCACCATAATCAAAACTATCTCTTTCTTGAAATTTTCTCTTCATCTCTCTGAATTTCAAGGCAACTTTGGACACAAGACTCAGAAAATGGAAAAAACCCCTTATTTCTTTCAAGAGAAATAATTAGCCTTTTATTTATAAACCTGGAAAAGGCTTGACACATTGATAATAATGTGACACGCACATGTACATGCACACTGACACCACATGTACATGCAAACTGACACGTGAACGGGTGATATGTATATGCACATGATAATGATAAGGTGAAATTTTAAGAACAAGTGTTATACAGACAAAAAAATATTTAAATTAAATATCTTATATTCTAAATTAATAAATGGTAACTAAATAACAAATACTCTATGAAAAACATAATTAATTTAGACAATATTTTTAACCATTATAATCAAATTTTTTTTTATGTTTTGTCAAATATAATTAACTTTAAATATGTTTATTAGAACCAATGGTACTCTTGGGGTATTCTAGTGGACGGCACACACACATATATGTTAAAATCAACTATTTGTATAAGTACACATAATAAATAAAAATGAATTAATATTTTTCTTTGAATATATGATATAAAAACATAAATTTGAATAACAAAAATATTAAATAAACACAGTCACTAGTACTTTATTTTGTTAATCATTAATGATGACATGTCAATTTTTCATTTTAAATGTCTAGTGCGCATTCTAGAAATAAAAAATATTACATGTATATGATATACAAAGTAAAATGAATATAAAGAATTTAGTCTAAGTTTTAGCAAGTTTTAACATACTTTGATAAATATTAAATAGTACAAGCCAATAACAATAATAAGAGCTCAATTTTTTCTTTTAAAAAAAAGAGCTCAATTTTTTGGAGAAGTTCGTCATTATTTTCTCCAATATTAACAAAACTAAAAATTTAGAATAAAATATAATGTATACAAATTTGCAGGAATATATGATAAACCAAGGGGAAGATCTTAAGTGAAGTTGAAATATGCATTTTTTTAATATTATACTTGCATTAATATAAACTGCATCACATTATGCATGATAGAACCTAGAGTAGTTAACCACTCCACATGTAATAAGTACCTTTCTCTAATGTGCTAGTATTGGCATTTAGTACCAAACACAACTAAAACTTTGTTTAAGTGTTGTAAAATATCTTTACAATCATTAATGACCCTATCAAAATAAGACTTCCCTCCCTCTACATTAATCACATCCACCATCCTTTTGAATCACATTCAATTTGTAACTATTCGTCCTCCACATCTTAGTCCATGATATTGTCACACCAAAACCTATTATTTCAACTTTTCTAGATTACACTCTATCCTAAATCACCGTGCTACGAGATCGAATAAAGCATCCCAACCGTTCCGAATAATAAAACCCACCCCATCTATCCAGTCCTCATTTGGCATGCCGCATCAGTAGTAATTTTTACCCACCCATCTGGTAGCTTGCACCATATTTTACACCACATTCTACTACATGCTTTCTTTTATGCAGATTGCTTAGCCATTTCCTCTAGCCCGGTTCCATTCTGCAACCATACTAGTAGACCTTAGCCGATTACATTCTGCAACCATACGAGCCGACCTTGACTGAATTCCAAAGCTACAAGTATTAATACAGTTCCAGATCTAGTTATTTCGTCTATTCCTTATGTTCGAGCACACCATACCCACCATGCCATTTTGCACCCCACTGCCACTCCAAAACACTCTTTTTTAATAGGGTGCACAATATCATTTGGTAATACGTGGACCGTATGTACTAACCCTAACCTAGCCCACACTTTCGTAAAAAAAATTCAAATAATACATGTATATCATCCTCCATATATAGCTGGAATCATGAAAACATTGGACTGTTGTTTACACATTTTTTTCTCAGGGCGTCAGCAGTATAAAGAACTCGAGGACATGAACGCTGAAGAAAATTAATAATCTTGTCTGGTAACTTAAGTCTTCATAGCTTCTTCCAGAACAGTTTCTCTGGTCCATAGATTTGAAATTATTATATTTTTATACGAGAATTAATGTACTTTGATTATATTAAAATTACCTTTGACCGAGTAATGATAAAAGTGTATTTCGGGTATATTATGAATCGTATGAGAAATATGAAAGATCTAGAAATGATTTAAGCCTCCTAATTTTAGAAGTGATATTATTGTCCTCTTGTGTAACCTAGACTACAAAATGCGTAACCACGCTCAAATATTGACACTACAAGAAAAATGCAATCAGACAACGGTTGAAAGACAACAGTTGAAAATGAAGAAGACGTATAAAGTAATTGAAGATGTTGAACCAGAGCTTGTTGTTCAAATTGGTCTGAATTATCCTTCTGCAATGAAACGTTTGTGGACATGGGCAAAGGAAGCCTTGAGTGGTGGCCGAACAATTTATTTTGAGCTAAGCAAAGAAGCATTTGGCTTTACAAAGAAGCAAATCATGTTCTTATCTGATATACATGCAGTGTGCTCTGGAGGTGAAATGGCCGGCTCTGTCATTTGCCTTTTTATTCAGTAAGCTTTTCATTCAAAGTTTTTTTTTTCGGAGTATATAGCCTTGGAATAAATATGAGAATATTTACTAAGGACTGCTTAATTTAATTTGTAGATTCTTGAATGAATATGTGAAGAAGCATAAGATGGTCAACATGATTAGCTTTGTAGATCCGGGCACAATCGGTGCCATTGGATGTGGCAGTGCAGTGCAGAGGTCGCGTGAATTGTGTACAAGATTTAAGGATTCTAGGAAAGGGCAGCATTTTCTCCTGCCGTACAATGATGTGTAAGTATTTTTACTATCCCAAACTATTAAGCTGTTAAGCCTTGCCAGTTTTTTATTAATTTTTTTCAAGAATTTAGCTTTTATTTTTAAGGAATGGGTTCAATTGTATAGTTAAACTCGATAATATTTGTTGTTGAAATTTATATTAATTGCATTGGTTCAGTATAAACGTAATCAAATGCCTTGACAGTTTTGAAGTTAATATAAAAGTAATCAAATGGCTTACAGTATTTAATTGATTTTGTTACTAGATGTTAGGTTTGTTTCTAAGACGGGGGAAATTGTATAGTTCAACCGGATAATATTTGAAGTTCAAATTTGATGATAATTGTATAGGTTCAGTTTTAAAGTTGATTTATTTACTGGAATTTAAATTTTATCAGTATGAGCCTTCAATTTTTGATGTTATACCTGATCATGTTTATTACAGTAAATTACACTCTACTAGTATCACATTTTGGATTATTTTTCATAAATAGTGAGTTTAAATAATTTTTAGGTTGATTTTAATTCAATAGAAATGTAATTTTTTTTATGATATTTAAGTTGTTTGAGTGACAAAAAAGCATCAAATTTAGGCTTTACTAACAAGCACCTCTGTTTATTTTTCATAGCAACCACTGGACCCTGACAGTTGTCAATCCAGACGCAGAGGTAGTCTACTATATGGACCCTCATAAATGCCGAATTGCAAATGGAGAATGGGTGGATGTTGTCGACAAGTAAGAGTTCACGTTATAAAATTTGATTATTAAGTCTTGACTTATAAATCTTGTCCGACCATATTTTGTAGTGGTTATTTTGTGTTTTGATATATCTCGTTTTGGTTGCAGTGCCATTAAAATGTATAAGGAGGATTTGAAAAAGGTTCCGAAAAAGAAAGTATTGTGGGAGAACATGGCGGTATTTATTTATTTTTGTGATCATATATTAATTATGTTATTAAAGGAGACGGGATATTTTAAATGATTTTTTGTTTGATATTTTAGGGAGTTCCAGTGCAGACCGGGAGCAAGGATTGTGGCCTGTTTGTGATGCGATACATGATGGAAATCATTCATGATAAGGGGCTGGACTTTGCTAATAAGGTGACAATTGACTATCTGTGGGCCTTTTCATCCACTTTGTATTTACTCTTATAAGGGCAGAACATGTTACTTATACAAAATTTTGGATGATATTTCAGTGGCTGCGTAGATCAAACCTGGTTTACACTGAGGATGACATCAACGAGATCAGGGTTGAGTTTGCAAAATATTTTATGAAACATTGTGCAAGCTAGGTCCTCGCCTTTCTTTTCTTTTGAACTTATCGTAAACTGGATGTTTTATGTATGTAGTTGGTGATAAGTAGACTCGTTTGAACTTATCGTATGTTGACAAGTAGACTCGTTTGAACTTATCGTATGTTGACAAGTAGACTCGTTTGAACTTATCGTAAAGTGGATGTTTTATGTATGTAGTTGGTGATAAGTAGACTTGCGATAATGTATTTTGTGTTCGGTGGATTGCTGGTAGTTTGGTAGGTAGATGTGGTTATTTTGGATTGTTGAACGGATGGATTATGGTATGGTATGGATTATGGTATGGTAGTGAATTGGTTTTGTTTTGGCGGGGGCCTAGATTATGGTATGGTTTTGTTTTGGATTATGGTATGGATTATGGTATTTTTATTTTGGCAGGGGACTATTTTTTGTGGTTTTTATGCAGCTGGTTTTAATTAAATATGAAATTGATATGCAAAATGCATATACCTAATAAGATAATGGTTTTTTAAACTGTTGTCTATTACTTAGTAAACTGTTGTGTTACAAATGTTTCTTCAATGGTTTCCGAAAAGTAATCCGTTATCTCTTTTGCATTATAACACCACCCTAAAACTGTTGTCTAAAAGATACTTATATTACTACCTCTGAAAATAACTGTTGTTGTTCTGTTATATAAATAATAGATGGATAAAATAACTGTTGTTTGGAAAAGATATTTAAAATTGGAAAGAAAATTTAGAACTTTCTCTTGACGTAAATAAACCGTTGTTTATTACTAAGAAAACTGTCATGTTAAAAATGTTCCAAGAATAGTTTTTCTAAAACAACCGTTGTGTCATCCAGATTGTAACCAGTGTTAAACACTGTTATTGAATCTCCCTTATTACAACTGTATTAACAATCGTTGTCCAACCTTCTATCACACGAGTGTTGGATAGACAACGGAAAAACTACCTTTCAGACAACGAAAAAAAAACAGTTGTATGATTGCAAATGTTGTAGTGTGATTTGATGTGATAGTCTACTTATTGATCAAGAAAACCTGGATTAAATTATGATGAGAATGATATATTACATGCCTCTAGTTTAATCTATAATATGTGGTTAAAATGATTATATTACATTATACATTATTCACGAAACATTACTAGAAAAGGGTCAATAGACATCACCATTTTATCATCAGTTGAAAATATAACCGATGTAAGAAATAGCTTTTATATCGGTTATTTTCAAACTGATCCTAAATATATATTTTTACATCTTATTTTTAAATAAACGTTGTCTTATAGTCTTTTTTTAAAAATAAAAAGTAACTTTCGCATCAGTTGTGTTTAAACTGATGTTAAAATACTAACTTTCACATCAGTTGTTTTCTTACGGATGTTCATTTCAGTTATTTACATCGGCTATTAAGAAATCATTGTCAATGTTAAAATTTTAAAAATAAAATAAAAAAGACAAGCTGGGAATAATTCCCCTCTTTTGCCCTTGACAAAATTTCAGCCCCTTCCCCCAAATATTTTTCCCCCTTTTTCTATAATCTATTATTCCTCTTCTCTCACCCCACAGACCTTTTCCTCTCTCCACCTTTCAACCTCCATCACACCTCCCTCGACATGAACCATAGTTTGAATGAACATCGATCTATCACCAAATATACGAGACCAATATCAAGTTCAATTAGCTCTGGATTTTAAGAGTTGAGAAGATAGTTTGAATTCAAATCCTAGTTTGAATGGGAAGAAAGTACGATTACAACATCAAGTTTGTTTTTGAAGGTAGTCTCAATCTGCAGGTAATTAACTCGATTAGATTTGGGATTAGGTCGATTGACAAGAATACATTTTAGCGGTATTATTAACTTTAGATTGAGAGTTTGAGTTTGTTCATCAAGATAATTTACTTAATATTCAGGATTACTAGAGTTCTAGTCTGAATATGGTCCATTCTTGTGAAAAAGATAGTTTGAATCGTAAAAGGTCTGATTAGTGAAGATAGTTTGTCGAGTGTGGATTTTAGTTTGATGTTGGTAATAAGAAGAATGAGAGAGTCTTTGTTCCCAGCCAGGATTTGTTCTGGTAAGTTTGATTAGTCCAAGTGCTTTTGATTGTTTGATTTGATTGTATGAGCTTCAATTGTAGAATTGATGTTGTTTGTTACTCGAATGCAGCAGTCCGGATTATATTACTCCCAATGAGGCTCCGATTACCAACACTTTAAATTACAATGAGGTGCTATTATTATATAAGTTTAATTTAGTTATTTGTGAAGTGGCTCGTAATTGTACTGATTATGTATTTATTTTTGTTGCAGGAAGATATGTGTTTGTGAGTGAGGATTCAGGTTATTCAATTGTGAGCGATGATGGTAAGAATTGGATTCTGGTGGTTCCGTTGGCTGCATTACCTAAATGAGAGAGGAGAGTGATTATACAGAATGATGAGAGTATATTGTTGTTGTGGTATAAAGATGAGGTCCTGGTTATTAGGAGTAAATCACCTGCTGAGAGTGGTTATACTCAAGGCCTCCTCAACGCTAAGCTCACTCAGGTAACCAAACCCTTTTACCCCCTCCCATACTAGTTTTTTTTTAAATTTAAGTTTAGGGGTTTTAGATTGTGTTTTTTCCGTTAATGCGTTATAAACTTATAATAAACAATCACTTTGGGACATACGACAACTTAATCGAGTCATGCCTGTGTTATTTTTGGGTTTTATCTATAAACCCTTAATATATATATATATATATATATATATAACTTTGTGTCTCTATCGATATCAAGGCAGATTTTGGTCTATCATTTATGTAATGTCATCCCTAATCTTGATGCTTAGATTACTAATGTGGCCTTGTTGATAAATTCTTTCTCAATGACTACACACACATGCTACACTGTTTGGGGCATATCTTGAGTTCCAGAAGCCCAAATTAGATGATTCAACAGCCCACGTGAAGATAACGAGATTCTCTATCATTCTAAGGTGGTCCACAGAGAAATATCTATCTGGAGCGGGCCCGAATTTATGAAAAAGTGAACTACGAATTTTACTGGGAAAAACATAATCAGTTGGGGAAACTTATTTGTATTTTCCTTAAAATATTAAAATAGACCTTTAATGGATTCTCTTGTTAATATATAAGTTATATTCTTTTCTCCCTGTTTTTGTGGTGATTTTAGTTGTTTATATTAATTTGTGTTTAATGCTTCTCAAAGATTGATCACCATTGAGATTGATTTCGTAATTTAGGTGAACTTAGAAGAGAAACCCTAAGTTAAGATCCAATAAATATATCTTAGAATTAATATTTATATTAATTTGTGTTTAGGATAGTAATATACCTAAATACCCTAAGAAGTCCAATTAAGACGAAACTTAATGTTATTTATGGTTTTAAATCTTACATATAAATATGGGGGTTATTGCATAAATTAGAGTCACTTGAGATTCAGAAGGTCCTTATGAATACATGATTGTCTTGGACTAATAATTATACCACGAGAATAGATGCTAAAGGAGAAACTTATTGAAGAACATTAGATGAAATTAAAGACCTAGTTTTCATTCTCTGGGAATTTCATATTCGCATTTGTGTTAGTTTAATTATTTAGTGATAATTTAGTAAACTTGACTTAATTTTTATTTGACTTGAATTGAAAGAAAAGTAGTAATTGGTATTTAACATCTTATTAATAGTCTTTGTAGGAACGAATTTATATACTACTTGTTGCGATACGTGCTCTTGCATTAAGGTTGTAAAACCGACAATAAGTACGATAATTGAGTTTCGTGATGTAACTTTATTGGAGGAAGTGTTCCATATGAAGACTAATATACCTTTGGGTAATTCCGAGGATGATTCCACTCAAACATCAAGTTCTATTCCTGATCATGTGAAAAAAATGGCAAATATGGGGGCGGATCCTGGTAGTAACTCTACTCCTAATGAAGTAGAGGAAACTAGAAGGAGGAAGCGTGGAAAGCTAGTCAAGAACTTTGGAAGTAATTTTGTAACTTACATTGTCGAGGATGAGCCTTTAACTTTATGTCAAGCCATGGATTATTCGGAGTTAAGGCATTAGAAAGGCGTTGTGAAGAGTGAAATTGACTCAACTGTTTCTAATGAAATATGGGAGTTAGTTGATCTCCCTCTTGGGTGTTCTACTATTGGATGTAAATGGATCTTTAAGAGGAAGCTAAACTCTTATGGCTCAATAAGTAAGTACAAGGCTAGGCTATTTTCTAAGGGATTTAGGAAAATAGAAGGCATTGACTATTTTGATACATACTCTCCTGTTGCCCGAATGATAACAATCAGAATGCTTCTTGCATTGGCTTTCGTACATGGTCTTATCATCCATCAAATGGATGTAAAGACAACTTTTCTTCATGGTGACCTTGAAGAAGAGATTTTTAACTTCAAGCTCTACCAACAACAATTCAAAAATGGTAGTGAGAGTCGGTACCTGTGATTTTGATGAGGATGACTCTCCTTGCTCCAAAGCCATTAGTGCATAATTTCTAAGTTCCTCATCTTTATCATTATCAGAATCATCCCAACTTTTTCCTTCAACAATATAAGCTTTGCTTTGTTGTTTCTTCAGAAGAGCTTCATACTTTGCTTCTAGTTCAAGATAAGCTTTGTCTTTCTTTGCTTTCTTGGGTTTCCTACATTCTGTAGCAAAATGGCCTTGATCATCACAATTGAAGCACCTTATCTTTGATCTATCAACAAATCCAGTTTTGTAACCATTTTTGCTATCAGATGTATACTTCCCTTATCTTTCCAGCTGCTGTCTTTGTTGGATGATTGTCCTTTACCCTTGAGGAATCTTGGGTTCTTTACTCTAATGTTCAAGAACTTTCTTTCCAGATAGGCCATTGACTGATCAAGCTCATCAAGTTCATCTAGGGTGTAGAACTCATCTTCTTCCAATTCCAGAATGACTTGTTCCTGTGAATAATTGGTTCTTTGCTCACTTGTTGTGACTACTGGAGTCTGTGATCTTGACTCATCATTAGAGGTTTGGCTTTCAGTGAAATTAAAGCACTTGAACCATCTACAACATGCCCTTGACCAGCTCTTAATAATTTTCTTTGAATCATTTCTAATTCATATGTTTTTAAGATTCCATACAGAACTTCCTGAGTTATTCTGCTCAAGTCTCTTCCTTCTCTGATTGCTGAAATTTTCTCTTCCAAATGATCAGGAAGTGTAAGAAAAAATTTCAGATTCACTTCTTCAGCTTCATAGTATTTTTCATGGAGCTGCAAGTCATTTATTAGCTTATTAAACCTTTCAAACACATCAATGATACTTTCTTTTGACTTAGCCATGAAACCCTCATACTGTGAAATCAGTATCCTTCTTTGATTAGATCTAACTTCTTCAGTTCCTTCATAGAGTATTTCAATCTTTTCCCAGATCTGCTTAGCAGTGTCACATTTGACAATGTTATTGTACATTACATTGTCAAGTGACTCTATAAATATCAGCTGTAAGCCACTATCTAGGGAAAATTTCTCTTTCTCAGGCTCAGTGTACTCAAAAGGATCTTTTGGAGCATAATGAGCTGGAATGACCATATCACCATCTGTAGATTCCTCAACTCTAACCATAGGAGTGAACGGCCCATTTTTGAGAATCTGAATGTAGAGTGGATTGGCCATCCTGATAAACAGCAACATTTTCTTCTTCCACAAGGCGTAGTTAGTTTTATGAAAGGTAGGAATTTTGATGCTACTGATTTTCTGTGTATTCATTCGTCCAAGATCTTGAATCTGTTTACTTTCAGATTTTTCTATGATACCACTTGTTAGGTAATGAATTACACACATGGGGGGGGGTTGAATGTGATTTAGTATTTTTATGCTTTTCTTGAAGTATTTATGGATGTGAACAAAGTAAATTAAAACTTGCAGTGAAATGTGTTAATATTGAAATTAAAGAAGCATTAACAGTGAACACAGATCTTTCAAAACTCACTTAATTTTATATAAAAATTAAGAATGTTTTGCTACAAAATTTTTAAGCTCTTTGTTGATAAAGAGCTTAGCTGCTTACTTGAGAGAATACAAGATTTTCTTATCTAGATTGTTACTTCTAACAAAAGACCAGTGTTAACTTTATATGATAGTTATCTACTGATTTACATAGTGTACAATAAGAGATGCTATTCACTTTAGTAAACTGTCACTTATCATTCCATTTTAGGAAAAGTATATCTTCCACTTCCGGCTTAGCATATCTTTGCATATTGTGTTAACTTTGATCTTCCTTTGTCAGTTAATCTTCACCCTTGATATTGCACACTCTTCAAGCTCCTTTTTGTAGACTTGTCAATCCAACTGGTTGGATTGTTTGTTGATTGTTAATCTTGGATATTGAACTGGTCTGTAATTTGTACTTTGAGATTTTACCTCGAGATCTCCAGTTAGGCATATAGAGATCTTGACATTTTGATAAGTATATTGACTTATCGAGATCTCTAATACTCCATAGTTGATTTGACTTTTGGAGGTCTCTGAGTTCTCTATAAGAGAATTTAGCTTATCGAGATCTCTCATCTTCATATCTTCACTTTGGTTTATCGATATCTCTGAGTTCTCTAGTGACTTATTGACTTATCGATAACTCATAGTTCTCTAGTCAAATTTGACTTGTCGATAACTCAGAGTTCTCTTGTGAATTTTGACTTGTCGATATCTCTGAGATCTCTAGTGAAATTTGACTTATCGATAACTCAGAGTTCTTTAATGAATTTTGACTTGTCGATAACTCTGAGTTCTCTAGTGAAGAAATGACTTGTCGATATCTCCAATCTTCATGTCTTCAATTTGGCTTGTCGATATCTCTGAGTTCTCTAGTAGCTTTCCCGAGTTCTCTATAAGTCATTCTGAAGTTCTCAAATGACTTCTCTATAACACTAAATCTGTGACTTGTAGAGATCTTGACTTAGAAATTTTTTCTCAAAACAGATTTATTCAACTCCAAGCTTCTTCATAATTTTTCTGAGGCATGATCTTCTTGATCTTCTTCCAGATAGAATTTTTAGGCTTGATACTGTTTACAGAAAAAGACTTCAGTCTGCCCTTGATCATTTTTACAGACTTAAAATGTTACAATACAAAATATAAACTAAGATTTCAATACAACTTACTTAGGGTTGTCAATTTGACCTAGTCTTGATAAGGTGCAGGCATGTCTTGCACAACAGGAACATAAATTTGTTGTATTAAATTTTTATCCCGTTCATTGAATATGTCATTCAAGATATCCTCATCCCATCATTTTTGATCATCAGCTAGCAAGATTTGAGTAATATTTTCTAATTCCTCATGCATCATTGTCGTGACATATCCATTATCAATGCATGGCTTCTATGGGACCTTCCCCTGGGTTTGGAACTAGTATCAACTTGTTGAAGATTGAGAAGAATTGAGCCCTAACAAGTGGCTTTACTTGGCACCTAAATAACAGAGTTTCATATTTAAGTTCACCATTGTATTAAAATCTTAATTATTATTTTAAGATTGCGCGCATCAATTTTCCTGTTTTTATATTAATTTTTATTCTTACATTTGTCGGTTTTGTAACTGAAACCAGATCGATTATAATCGAATTGGGACTTTTTAAACCGAAAGCGAATCCGAACCGGCGATTACGGTTTCCGATTTTAGAAACCGGTGATATATGGTTACGGTTCCGGATTTAAACGAAAAAATAAAAATGACATATTTAAATATCGATTTTTCTAGTACACTCATTGGTCCATACTAAGCGTAAAAATTTATAATTTTTAAATTATATTGATTGGCTACTATTCTTTTATAGCCCGAGTATCCAAAATGACATCTCCGACATTAATAATAAAAATATTAACATATTGCAAAGCCATGTACCAGCATAAGCTCTTTTTTCAGTGTAATATCCCGTAATTTTTAGAATAATAATAATAATAGGATATTGAAAAAAGGGATTAAAATTTGATTAAAGTATGATTCAAAATTTAGATCAGATTCTAATATGTATAACTTGTGGGTTAAGATATAGGGTTTTTATCATTATAAATATACCATATTTGTATTCTTCATTTTTATTTATAAAATTCGCAGGGCTCTTCTTAGCAAAAATCAGCAGTCTTGTAAAATATTTAGAAAATTCATCGCTAGTCAGAATTAATTGGTTCTGGACTTTTCGAAATATCTTTTCGTTCTCTACATCTTTCGTATTTTGTATTTTTCAAGAAAACATCGTATAGAGGGTCAAAAGGACTAATTTCAGGTTTTGAGGTAAGTTTTTGATCGATCTTGCTAGTGTTTTCAAAATTATGTGATATATGTGTATATTTAATTATCAAAACTTGGGCTAAGTGATGATATACTTGAAAGTATTATGTGTTATTGTATATGTATTGTTGTATTTGTGTAAGTCTCGACAATAATTTTGGATCTCTGATTTGTGCCATGATTTTGTAAAAAAATCGAATAAGAACTTAGGACCGCAGTCACCGGATTGTAGTGACAGTTTTCAGAAAATTTAGGACCGTTATCACCGGGTTGTCGTGGTCGTGACATGGGTTATTGATTTTGAATTATTGTGGTTTATGAGATATGTTTATTGTGTGTATCAAATAAGAATAAGAATAAGAATAAGAATAAAAAAGTGTATCGAAAGAGTTTGTTTCGTATATCGTATCCTATATATTATTGTATTTTGTTATATGTGGATGTATTACTTGGCCTACTAGTTGGATTGATTGGTTTCTTGATGGGTTGTATAGCTCATTATTTACAACTTCAGCTTTCGCCCTAGAGTTCGAGTTGAATAGTATTGGAGTTGAAGGACCTTAGTATTGAAGTAGATTGAATTTTGGATTTCCGCTTTTAGCTGCGCTTTGTAATAGTAGCCTTTATAATAGATTTTTAATTAATAAATTGTATTTTGTATTAATTTTGATTTAGAATTAATAGTCTGTAAGTGCGGACTGTTACATCCGGCGAGTAGAAATTTTGAATCAAGATATTCTCAGAGTGCCGGTAGTTGGTTTAAGTGTCATTGCTTGAGTGACATTGAGCATAAATGCGAGGATTGGATTCCCTATACCAAACATTTTTCAATTTGGAGGTAAGGTTGAACAGGATGGAGTGTTTTTTTTTTTAATTCTCAGATATCGATGTTTAAATTTTTAATTTTTTACAAGTTATATTTTCAAATTAAATAATAAAATTATGGTTTATCATGGTTATGACTTCCTATTATACCCTCTAATCTTCGGATAATACAAGTATACAAACCTAAGACACATTCAATAAATAAAGCTTTTGATTAAAACAAAATCCGATATAGTTTTTGTTAGATAAGTGTTGAATTGTTGGTACGTGTGCTATTTTTTTTTCAATTTGAAAAATAAGAATTTCATTCAAAAAATAATTATTTACGAAATATCTCCATTTCACAAGTACTAAATAAGTGTTCAACAATCTAAAGTTTGAACTAATCCATCATAGACATTACATCTGTTGTAAGACTTACTAGTTAAGCCTAGAGCATTAGCACAATCTGATTTAAGATCACTAGCCATTATCAAAAGTGCCTTCTTAATGGCATTAAGTTCTGCTACCAACAGACTCAAGTCCCAGCTGCGAAAATATTTGGATCGTTCTTGAATACTCATTGCATTTTTATCTCTTAACACTGAACAACACTACACTCTCCATCTCCCTTGGCAATAGATGCAATCAACATTGACCTTGAAACACTTCATTTGCTTTTTATAACTATCTCATTCTTCCCAGATACAAGTGTAGATTAAAGCACATTTATCTGAATTTTTATAGCGTCGGATGTCAGCCTTGTATACTTTATCATTCAACAGAGTTTTCGAACTATCATTCACGTACTAAGCAATTTGTAGGAACACACTAACAAACTATTTATTCTAAATTGGCAGGGACAAGTGTCCCTGCAGGTCTCACTGCGTCAATGCTGCTATGTGCATAAATCAGGTGCCATTCTCATCATTGTCCCTAGAGGTCCCAACGACAGGTCTACTATGTTACAATCAAAGTCATTTCTCTAGTTTACAGATGTTGATATGCACGCACATGACATGTAGAATCCTCAAGAAAATTAGGAACTAAATGATATTACAACATGTGATCAAGATATATGAGAAAAAAATAGATTTATATGATAATGAAATATCTACGAAACTACAGTAGCAAGTCATGGGAGGCTAAGAAGTGGTTTGTAGGTGATCACTGCGCGTATAATAATTTGTTGAGCCATTTTGAAAATGCTATCCTACAAATGATATCAATCATGATGATCTTGAACAGAGCTTCCGTGGATAGGCAATCTCCATCATAGATCTTACTATTTCTTCAATGTCATATTTGACAAATGACCACTTAAGGAGCCGGAAGAGGTAATTCTCTTGTGGATGCGGATTTAATATGCAGTCCAACATAACAAAGTAGTTGATTACAGCTATTAAGACGAATATTCATATACGGAGCCAGCATAAACAACAACCTCATGGGCATTGCAACATAATAAATAATCACTACCTTCCCATCCAGCAATGCAGAACATCTAAATTTAATGAGTCCGAGTTTAGTGGGAAGTCTTCCATAGTTCCATGACATGGTATCTATTCAATGAAGACATATCTTTGAATGCAAAGTTTGTGCCACAAAAAGTTGGTCCAGTTGATCTTATGCTCTCCTAACTAATCTTGGTTTTTGTAATCATTTTGATTTCAGTCAAATCCCATACATACACATCCCCCCTTGTGCATTTGGAATGGCATAGTATTGTTGTAGTTCGGGATCCATTTGAGGCATTTTCCATGCGATAATTTCAATACTCAAACTGACCATGGAAGAGGAAGCGAGTTGATCAGAAATAATTTTGTGATTATACCATGGTTCATGCTACAACCCAATGTTGTTTTCATTTCCCAGTTTGACTTGAAAATGCCATCTATCCATAACTCTTTCCGAGACTGATAAGAACAAAATGCTGATTCCAGAAAGATTTATGAATGGAGACAATTACTGCTGCAATGAGCTGACCTCGGCCCGCATAAGATATGAACTTGGTAGTCCATGTTATTATTTGCTTCAGGACTGAATGTATTTTCTTATTTTTTTAGTTAGTATACTTAGCTTGCAACAACTAGTATAGTATACCTAGCCAATAAGTAGTTCCTTCTCTCGAAGAAATAGTTAGTCTGTTTCTTATCTTTCTTGATTAGAATTTCAGTCATTTAGATAGCTGTTTAGTATGAGCACATATAAAATGCTGTTTTAGAATTTCTTGATTTTCTATCAAAAGGGCACAATTTTTGAAGGTCACCTGGTAGCTATCACTGGAACCCCTAAGAATTCAACTAGGAGCTTTCCTCTAGAAAATCCTCCACATTTCTTTCAAACCAGTAACCAGTGTTAGGAACTTGTTTGTCATTATCTGATTCAAGTAACAGCTGCAAATGCAGGAACTTATTGCTGCAAGATTTTTTGCTGCAACCAAAAAAATCATTTTTATTCTTTTTTCTCCATCTCTGTGTACTTTCTACATGCACCAAGTGTATTATGTTTGAGGAAGGAAAAATAAGTAGTTAAATGTGACAACACAGGAAATTAATTGTCATAGTTACATAGTTTATTACTTTTTAAACTTAAAATTTATAAAGAAAACATGTATTATGTAACTTCTTTAGATTTAACAAAGCCCTGAGCCTATTGGCACTTGGAAAATTGTTTATGGTAGGCTACTACCATTCGAACTAGCAGTACTACGTGAAGGTCCATCACTGTGACCATCCCTTACAAAACCTCTCACTGCCATCACCCCTTGAATATCATAATCCGGTTCAGATTTCAGGGAGCTCACCCCTCAACCGGGGATGCTCGTCACCTCCATATGCACGAAAGTGATTTAGATAGAGAAATAGTGGGCCAATGTACCTGTAGAACCCATGATTGTTCATTGCTATTAACACATCCTCACCAGTGATGGTTGTCCGCTTCTCCTCCTTGCACCTAGTGTTTGCTTGAGTTGTCATAAATCTGATAAATTTGGACACACATTCCTGGATTGATATTACTGCACCAGCAGATATCCCTCGATCATTTGCCACCATTCTGCCATCTGGCTTAACACATATTCAGCCGGCAACAAGTTTCCTAACAAGATCCAATTTTCATATTAGCTTACATAGTTGTACACAATAGGTAAAAATAACATAAAAGTATATTAACTGTATAAAAGCACATCAAGCTCAAAAATTGTAAAATGATAAATAAATAAATGATCTAGCTAGATAAAGAGTGAGATGATAGAAATGATTGACCTGAATCTCTAGGTTGTTGTCTACTAATCTCCCCCCCATAATCAAAACTATCTCTTTCTTGAAATTTTCTCTTCATCTCTCTGAATTTCAAGGCAACTCTGGACTCAAGACTCAGAAAATGGAAAAAACCCCTTATTTCTTTCAAGAGAAATAATTAGCCTTTTATTTATAAACCTGGAAAAGGCTTGACACGTTGATAATAATGTGACACACACATGTACATGCACACTGACACCACATATACATGCAAACTGACACGTGAACGGGTGATATGTATATGCACATGATAATGATAAGGTGAAATTTTAAGAACAAGTGTTATACAGACAAAAAAATATTTAAATTAAATATCTTATATTCTAAATTAATTAATGGTAACTAAATAACAAATACTCTATGGAAAAACATAATTAATTTAGACAATATTTTTAACCATTATAATCAATTTTTTTTTATGTTTTGTCAAATATAATTAACTTTAAATATGTTTATTAGAATCAATGGTACTCTTGGGGTATTCTAGTGGGCTCACACACACATATATGTTAAAATCAACTATTTGTATAAGTACACATAATAAATAAAAATGAATTAATATTTTTCTTTGAATATATGATATAAAAACATAAATTTGAATAACAAAAATATTAAATAAACACAGTCACTAGTACATTATTTTGTTAATCATTAATGATGACATGTCAATTTTTCATTTTAAATGTCTAGTGCGCATTCTAGAAATAAAAAATATTACATGTATATGATATACAAAGGTAAAATGAACATAAAGAATTTAGTCTAAGTTTTAGCAAGTTTTAACATACTTTGATAAATATTAAATAGTACAAGCCAATAACAATAATAAGAGCTCAAATTTTTTTTTTTAAAAAAGAGCTCAATTTTTTGGTGAAGTTCGTCATTATTTTCTCCAATATTAACAAAACTAAAAATTTAGAATAAAATACAATGTATACAAATTTGCAAGAATATATGATAAACCAAGGGGAAGATCTTACATGAAGTTGAAATATGCATTTTTTTAATATTATACTTGCAATAATATAAACTGCATCACATTATGCATGATAGAACCTAGAGTAGTTAACCACTCCACATGCAATAAGTACCTTTCTCTAATGTGCTAGTATTGGCATTTAGTACCAAACACAACTAAAACTTTGTTTAAGTGTTGTAAAATATCTTTACAATCATTAATGACCCTATCAAAATAAGACTTCCCTCCCTCTACATTAATCACATCCACCATCCTTTTGCATCACACTCAATTTGTAACTATTCGTCCTCCACATCTTAGTCCATGATATTGCCACACCAAAACCTATTATTTCAACTTTTCTAGATTACACTCTATCCTAAATCACCGTGCTACGAGATCGAATAAAGCATCCCAACCGTTCCGAATAATAAAACCCACCCCATCTATCCAGTCCTCATTTGACATGCCGCATCAGTATTAATTTTTACCCACCCATCAGCTAGCTTGTACCATATTTTATACCACATTCTACTACATGCTTTCTTTTATGCAGATTGCTTAGCCATTTCCTCTAGCCCAGTTCCATTCTGCAACCATACTAGTAGACCTTAGCCGATTACATTCTGCAACCATACTAGCCGACCTTGACTGAATTCCAAAGCTACAAGTATTAATATATTTCCAGATCTAGTTATTTCGTCTATTCCTTATGTTTGAGCACACCATACCCACCATGCCATTTTGCACCCCACTGCCACTCCAAAACACTCTTTTTAATAGGGTGCACAAAATTATTTGGTAATACCTGGACCGTATGTACTAACCCTAACCTAGCCCACAGTTTCGGAAAAAAAAATTCAAATAATACATGTATATCATCCTCCATATATAGCTGGAATCATGAAAACATTGGACTGTTGTTTACACATTTTTTTCTCAGGGCGTCAGCAGTATAAAGAACTCGACGACATGAACGCTGAAGAAAATTAATAATCATGTCTGGTAACTTAAGTCCTCATAGCTTCTTCCAGAACAGTTTCTCTGGTCCATAGATTTGAAATCATTATATTTTTATACGAGAATTAATGTAATTTGATTATATTAAAATTACCTTTGACCGAGTAATGATAGAAGTGTATTTCGGGTATATTATGAATCGTATGAGAAATATGAATGATCTAGAAATGATTTAAGCCTCCTAATTTTAGAAGTGATATTATTGGCCTCTTGTGTAACCTAGACTATAAAATGCGTAACCACGCTCAAATATTGATTTGATGTGATAGTCTACTTATTGATCAAGAAAACCTGGATTAAATTATGATGAGGATGACACATTACATGCCTCTAGTTTAATCTATAATATGTAGTTAAAATGATTATATTACATTATACATTATTCACGAAACATTACTAGAAAAGGGTCAATAGACATCACCCTTTTATCATCAGTTGGAAATATAACCGATGTAAGAAATAGCTTTTATATCGGTTATTTTCGAACTGATGCTAAATATATATTTTTACATCTTATTTTTAAATAAACGTTGTCTTATAGTCTTTTTTTCAAAATAAAAAATAACTTTTGCATCAGTTGTGTTTAAACTGATGTTAAAATAATAACTTTCACATCAGTTGTTTTCTTACGGATGTTCATTTCAGTTATTTACATCGGCTATTAAAAAATCATTGTCAATGTTAAATTTTTAAAAATAAAATAAAAAAGACAAGCTGGGAATAATTCCCCTCTTTTGCCCTTGACAAAATTTCAGCCCCTTCCCCCAAATATTTCTCCCTATTTTTCTATTATCTATTATTCCTCTTCTCTCACCCCACAGACCTTTTCCTCTCTCCACCTTTCTACCTCCATCACACCTCCCTCGACATGAACCATAGTTTGAATGAACATCGATCTATCACCAAATATACGAGACCAATATCAAGTTCAATTAGTTCTGGATTTTAAGAGTTGAGAAGATAGTTTGAATTCAAATCCTAGTTCGAATCGGAAGAAAGTACAATTACAACATCAAGTTTGTTTTTGAAGGTAGTATCAATCTGCAGGTAATTAACTCGATTAGCTTTGGGATTAGGTCGATTGACAAGAATACATTTTAGCGGGATTATTAACTTTAGATTGAGAGTTTGAGTTTATTCATCCCGATAATTTACTTAATATTCAGGATTACTAGAGTTCTAGTCTGAATACGGTCCATTCTTGTGAAAAAGATGGTTTGAATCATAAAAGGTCTGATTAATGAATATTTGATTAAAACTGAATCGGATCGTCCCTTGTTGCCGAGTGTGGATTTTAGTTTGATGTTGGTAATAAGAAGAATGAGAGAGTCTTTATTCCCAGCCAGGATTTGTTCTGGTAAGTTTGATTAGTCCAAGTGCTTTTGATTGTTTGATTTGATTGTATGAGCTTCAATTGTAGAATTGATGTTGTTTGTTACTCGAATGCAGCACTCCGGATTATATTACTCCCAATGAGGCTCCGATTACCAACACTTTAAATTACAATGAGGTGCTTTTATAATATAAGTTTAATTTAGTTATTTGTAAAATGACTCGTAATTGTACTGATTATGTATTTATTTTTGTTGCAGGAAGATATGTGTCTGTGAGTGAGGATTCGGGTTGTTCAAGTGTGAGCGATGATGGTAAGAATTGGATTCTGGTGGTTCCGTTGGATGCATTACCTAAATGAGAGAGGAGAGTGATTATACAGAATGATGAGAGTATATTGTTGTTGTTGTATAAAGATGAGGTCCTGGTTATTAGGAGTAAATCACCTGCTGAGAGTGCTTATACTCAAGGCCTCCTCAACGCTAAGCTCACTCAGGTAACCAAACCCTTTTACCCCCTCCCATACTAGTTTTTTTTTTAAATTTAAGTTTCGGGGTTTCAGATTGTGTTTTTTCCGTTAATGCGTTATAAACTTATAATAAACAGTCACTTTGGGACATACGACAACTTAATCGAGTCATGCCTGTGTTATTTTTAGGTTTTATCTATAAACCCTTAATCTATATATAACTTTGTATCTCTATCGATATCCAGGCGGATTTTGGTCTATCAATTATGTAATGTCATCCCTAATCTTGATGCTTAGATTACTAATGTGGCTTTGTTGATAAATTCTTTCTCATTCTTCGCTTTTGTATTAGTTAAATTATTTAGTGATAATTTAGTAAACTTCACTTAATTTTTATTTGACTTGAATTGAAAGAAAAGTAGTAATTGGTATTTAACATCTTATTAATAGTCTTTGTAGGAACGAATTTATATACTAGTTGTTGCGATACGTGCTCCTGCGTTAAGGTTGTAAAACCGACAATAAGTACGATAGTTGAGTTTCGTGATGTAACTTTATTGGAGGAAGTGTTCCATATGAAGACTGATATACCTTTGGGTAATTCCGAGGATGATCCCACTCAAACATCGAGTTCTATTCCTGATCATGTGAAAAAAATGGCAAATATGGGGGCGGATCCTGGTAGTAACTCTACTCGTAATGAAGTAGAGGAAACTAGAAGGAGGAAGCGTGGAATGGTAGTCAAGAACTTTGGAAGTAATTTTGTAACTAACATTGTCGAGGATGAGCCTTTAACTTTATGTCAAGCCATGGATTATTCGGAGTCAAGGCATTAGAAAGGCGTTGTGAAGAGTAAAATTGACTCAACTGTTTCTAACGAAATATGAGAGTTAGTTGATCTCCCTCTTGGGTGTTCTACTATTGGATGTAAATGGATCTTTAAGAGGAAGCTAAACTCTTATGGCTCAATAAATAAGTACAAGGTTTGGCTATTTTCTAAGGGATTTAGGAAAATAGAACGCATTCACTATTTTGATACACACTCTCCTGTTGCCCGAATGATAACAATCAGAATGCTTCTTGCATTGGCTTTCGTACATGGTCTTATCATCCATCAAATGGATGTAAAGACAACTTTTCTTCATGGTGACCTTGAAGAAGAGATTTACAACTTCAGGCACTACCAACAATAATTCAAAAATGGTAGTGAGAGTTGGTACCTATGATTTTGATGAGGATGACTCTCCTTGCTCCAAAGCCATTAGTGCATAATTTCTAAGTTCCTCATCTTCATCATTATCAGAATCATCCCAAATTTTTCCTTCTACAATATAAGCTTTACTTTGTAGTTTCTTCAGAAGAGCTTCATACTTTGCTTCTAGTTCAAGATAAGCTTTGTCTTTCTTTGCTTTCTTGGGTTTCCTACATTCTGTAGCAAAATGGCCTAGATCATCAAAATTGAAGAACCTTATCTTTGATCTATCAATAAATCCAATTTTGTAACCATTTTTGCTATCAGATGTGTACTTCCCTTATCTTTCCAGCTGCTGTCTTTGTTGGATGATTGTCCTTTACCCTTGAGGAATCTTGGGTTCTTTACTCTAATGTTCGAGAACTTTCTTGCCAAATAGGCCATTGACTGATCAAGCTCATCAAGTTCATCTAAGGTGTAGAACTCATCTTCTTCCAATTCAAGAATGACTTGTTCCTGTGAATAATTGGTTCTTTGCTCACTTGTTAAGACAACTGGAGTCTGTGATCTTGACTCATCATTAGAGGTCTGGCTTTCATTGACAATTAAAGCACTTGAACCATCTACAACATGCTCTTGACCAGCTCTTAATGATTTTCTTTGAATCATTTCTAATTCATATGTTTTTAAGATTCCATACAGAACTTCCAGAGTTATTCTGCTCAAGTCTCTTCCTTCTCTGATTGCTGAAATTTTCTGTTCCAAATGATCAGGAAGTGTAAGAAAAATTTTCAGATTCACTTCTTCAGCTTCATAGTATTTTTCATGGAGCTGCAAGTCATTTATTAGCTTATTAAACCTTTCAAACACCTCAATGATACTTTCTTTTGACTTAGCCATGAAACCCTCATACCGTGAAATCAGCATCATTGTCGTGACATATCCATTATCAATGCATGGCTTCTATGGGACCTTCCCCTGGGTTTGGAACTAGTATCAACTTGTTGAAGATTGAGAAGAATTGAGCCCTAACAAGTGGCTTTACTTGGCACCTAAATAACAGAGTTTCATATTTAAGTTCCACGTTGTATTAAAATCTTAATTATTATTTTAAGATTGCGCGCATCAATTTTCCTGTTTTTATATTAATTTTTATTTTTACATTTGTCGGTTTTGTAACTGAAACCGAATCGATTATAATCGAATTGGGACTTTTTAAACCGAAAGCGAATCCGAACCGGCGATTACGGTTTCCGATTTTAGAAACCGGTGATATATGGTTACGGTTCCGGATTTAAACGAAAACCGAGCTGAACCGACCCATGCTCTCCGCTAACCTACATACGTGGTGCCTATTATGTGTTGGCGGTAAGTAAGAAAAAATAAAAATGACATATTTAAATATCGATTTTTCTAGTACACTCATTGGTCCATACTAAGCGTAAAATTTTATAATTTTTAAATTATATTGATTGGCTACTATTCTTTTATAGCCCGAGTATCCAAAATGACATCTCCGACATTAATAATAAAAATATTAACATATTGCAAAGCCATGAAGCACTTTTTTCAGTGTAATATCCCGTAATTTTTAGAATAATAATAATAATAGGATATTGAAAAAAGGGATTAAAATTTGATTAAAATATGATTCAAAATTTAGATCAGATTCTAATATGTATAACTTGTGGGTTAAGATATAGGGTTTTTATCATTATAAATATACCATATTTGTATTCTTCGTTTTTATTTATAAAATTCGTAGGGCTCTTCTTAGCAAAAATCAGCAGTCTTGTAAAATTTTTAGAAAATTCATCGCTAGTCAGAATTAATTGGTTCTGGACTTTTCGAAATATCTTTTCGTTCTCTACATCTTTCGTATTTTGTATTTTTCAAGAAAACATCGTATCGAGGGTCAAAAAGACTAATTTCAGATCTCGTCTGGTTTTGAGGTAAGTTTTCGATCGATCTTGCTAGTGTTTTCAAAATTATGTGATATATGTGTATATTTAATTATCAAAACTTGGGCTAAGTGTTGATATACTTGAAAGTATTATGTGTTATTGTATATGTATTGTTGTATTTGTGTAAGTCTCGACAATAATTTTGGATCTCTGATTTGTGCCATGATTTGTAAAAAAATCGAATAAGAACTTAGGACCGCAGTCACCGGATTGTAGTGACAGTTTTCAGAAAATTTAGGACCGTTATCACCGGGTTGTCGTGGTCGTGACATGGGTTATTGATTTTGAATTATTGTGGTTTATGTGATATGTTTATTGTGTGTATCAAATAAGAATAAGAATAAGAATAAGAATAAAAAAGTGTATCGAAAGAGTTTGTTTCGTATATCATATCCTATATATTATTGTATTTTGTTATATGTGGATGTATTACTTGGCCTACTAGTTGGATCGATTGGTTTCTTGATGGGTTGTATAGCTCATTATTTACAACTTCAGCTTTCGCCCTAGAGTTCTAGTTGAACAGTATTGGAGTTGAAGGACCTTAGTATTGAAGTAGATTGAATTTTGGATTTCCGCTTTTAGCTGCGCTTTGTAATAGTAGCCTTTATAATAGATTTTTAATTAATAAATTGTATTTTGTATTAATTTTGATTTAGAATTAATAGTCTGTAAGTGCGGACTGTTACATCCGGCGAGTAGAAATTTTGAATCAAGATATTCTCAGAGTGCCGGTAGTTGGTTTAAGTGTCATTGCTTGAGTGACATTGAGCATAAATGCGAGGATTGGATTCCCTATACCAAACATTTTTCAATTTGGAGGTAAGGTTGAACAGGATGGAGTGTTTTTTTTTAATTCTCACATATCAATGTTTAAATTTTTAATTTTTTTACAAGTTATATTTTCAAATTAAATAATAAAATTATGGTTTATCATGGTTATGACTTCCTATTATACCCTCTAATCTTCGGATAATACAAGTATACAAACCTAAGACACATTCAAAAAATAAAGCTTTTGATTAAAACAAAATCGGGTATAGTCTTTGTTAGATAAGTGTTGAATTGTTGGTATCTGTGCTATTTTTTTTTTCAATTTGAAAAATAAGAATTTCATTCAAAAAATAATTATTTACGAAATATCTCCATTTCACAAGTACTAAATAAGTGTTCAACAATCTAAAGTTTGAACTAATCCATCATAGACATTACATCTGTTGTAAGACTTACTAGTTAAGCCTAGAGCATTAGCACAATCTGATTTAAGATCACTAGCCATTATCAAAAGTGCCTTCTTAATGGCATTAAGTTCTGCTACCAACAGACTCAAGTCCCAGCTGCGAAAATATTTGGATCGGTCTTGAATACTCATTGCATTTTTATCTCTTGACACTGAACAACACTGCACTCTCCATCTCCCTTGGCAATAGATGCAATCAACATTGACCTTGAAACACTTCATTTGCTTTTTATAACTATCTTAATCTTCCCAGATACAAGTGTAGATTAAAGCACATTTATCTGAATTTTTATAGCGTCGGATGTCAGCCTTGTATACTTTATCATTCAACAGAGTTTTCGAACTATCATTCACGTACTAAGCAATTTGTAGGAACACACTAACAAACTATTTATTCTAAATTGGCAGGGACAAGTGTCCCTGCAGGTCTCACTGCGTCAATGCCGCTATGTGCATAAATCAGGTGCCATTCTCATCATTGTCCCTAGAGGTCCCAACGACAGGTCGACTATGTTACAATCAAAGTCATTTCTCTAGTTTACAGATGTTGATATGCACGCACATGACATGTAGAATCCTCAAGAAAATTAGGAACTAAATGATATTACAACATGTGATCAAGATATATGAGAAAAAAATAGATTTATATGATAATGAAATATCTACGAAACTACAGTAGCAAGTCATGGGAGGCTAAGAAGTGGTTTGTAGGTGATCACTGCGCGTAACAAAGCAGTTGATTACAGCTATTAAGACGAATATTCATATACGGAGCCAGCATAAACAACAACCTTATGGGCATTGCAACATAATAAATAATCACTACCTTCCCATCCAGCAATGCAGAACATCTAAATTTAATGAGTCCGAGTTTAGTGGGAAGTCTTCCATAGTTCCATGACATGGTATCTATTCAATGAAGACATATCTTTGAATGCAAAGTTTGTGCCACAAAAAGTTGGTCCAGTTGATCTTATGCTCTCCTAACTAATCTTGGTTTTTGTAATCATTTTGATTTCAGTCAAATCCCATACATACACATCCCCCCTTGTGCATTTGGAATGGCATAGTATTGTTGTAGTTCGGGATCCATTTGAGGCATTTTCCATGCGATAATTTCAATACTCAAACTGACCATGGAAGAGGAAGCGAGTTGATCAGAAATAATTTTGTGATTATACCATGGTTCATGCTACAACCCAATGTTGTTTTTATTTCCCAGTTTGACTTGAAAATGCCATCTATCCATAACTCTTTCCGAGACTGATAAGAACAAAATGCTGATTCCAGAAAGATTTATGAATGGAGACAATTACTGCTTCAATGAGCTGACCTCGGCCCGCATAAGATATGAACTTGGTAGTCCATGTTATTATTTGCTCCCGGACTGAATGTATTTTCTTATTTTTTTAGTTAGTATACTTAGCCTGCAACAACTAGTATAGTATACCTAGCCAATAAGTAGTTCCTTCTCTCGAAGAAATAGTTAGTCTGTTTCTTATCTTTCTTGATTAGAATTTCAGTCATTTAGATAGCTGTTTAGTATGAGCACATATAAAATGCTGTTTTAGAATTTCTTGATTTTCTATCAAAAGGGCACAATTTTTGAAGGTCACCTGGTAGCTATCACTGGAACCCCTAAGAATTCAACTAGGAGCTTTCCTCTAGAAAATCCTCCACATTTCTTTCAAACCAGTCCACAGTTGTTTTGCATTTCTGAAGTGAGAGTTACACTCCTGGGATCCAAAATGGAATCAAAGTGGATATCAATACGATCAATAACTCAATATCATTATTATTAGACTCCATTTCAAAGCTTTCTTGGAAGAAATTGACCTATCATGACCAGTAACCGTGTCACCATTATTTTCATATATAGCAAAGATTTTGGAGGAGTTCTAGTGATCTTTAAATTGATTAAAGAAAAAAGAAGTGTTCCTATCTCCCTCATGGAGCCATCTAGTTCTGGAAGTCTGAGCCCCAAACAACTTCTCAATAATCAAGGTTTCATCAAGCTCTTTGCAGGTAGAGATTTCTTGTTTTTGAAGTTCAGAATCAAGCATCATGTCTGGTTGAACCTCTTGTAATCCGTCCTTAAGGATCTACACATTTTTAAAAACATTTCCAGCATTCTAATCATAATATTCCCAAAGAACCCAGAGTTCTTTTTTTTTTGTTTTGTTTTTTCAACCATTTTATTATAATCTGATTCAAGTAACAGCGGCAAATGCACCAAGTAACCAGTGTTAGGAACTTGTTTGTCATTATCTGATTCAAGTAACAGCTGCAAATGCAGGAACTTATTGCTGCAAGATTTTTTGCTGCAACCAAAAAAATCATTTTATTCTTTTTTCTCCATCTCTGTGTACTTTCTACATGCACCAAGTGTATTATGTATGAGGAAGGAAAAATAACTAGTTAAATGTGACAACACAGGAAATTAATTGTCATAGTTACATAGTTTATTACTTTTTAAACTTAAAATTTATAAAGAAAACATGTATTATGTAACTTCTTTAGATTTAACAAAGCCCTGAGCCTATTGGCACTTGGAAAATTGTTTATGGTAGGCTACTACCATTCGAACCAGCAGCACTACGTGAAGGTCCATCACTGTGACCATCCCTTACAAAACCTCTCACTGCCATCACCCCTTGAATATCATAATCCGGTTCAGATTTCAGGGAGCTCACCCCTCAACCGGGGATGCTCGTCACCTCCATATGCACGAAAGTGATTTAGATAGAGAAATAGTGGGCCAATGTACCTGTAGAACCCATGATTGTTCATTGCTATTAACACATCCTCACCAGTGATGGTTGTCCGCTTCTCCTCCATGCACCTAGTGTTTGCTTGAGTTGTCATAAATCTGATAAATTTGGATACACATTCCTGGATTGATATTACTGCACCAGCAGATATCCCTCGATCATTTGCCACCATTCTGCTCATCTGGCTTAACACATATTCAGCCGGCAACAAGTTTCCTGACAAGATCCAATTTTCATATTAGCTTACATAGTTGTACACAATAGGTAAAAATAACATAAAAGTATATTAACTGTATAAAAGCACATCAAGCTCAAAAATTGTAAAATGATAAATAAATAAATGATCTAGCTAGATAAAGAGTGAGATGATAGAAATGATTGACCTGAATCTCTAGGTTGTTGTCTACTAATCTCCCTGCCATAATCAAAACTATCTCTTTCTTGAAATTTTCTCTTCATCTCTCTGAATTTCAAGGCAACTGTGGACACAAGACTCAGAAAATGGAAAAAACCCCTTATTTCTTTCAAGAGAAATAATTAGCCTTTTATTTATAAACCTGGAAAAGGCTTAACACGTTGATAATAATGTGACACACATGTACATGCACACTGACACCACATGTACATGCAAACTGACACGTGAAGGGGTTAATTATAAGGTGCAATTTTAAGAACAAGTGTTATACAGACAAAAAAATATTTAAATTAAATATCTTATATTCTAAATTAATAAATGGTAACTAAATAAAATACTTTATGGAAAAACATAATTAATTTAGACAATATTTTTAACCATTATAATCATTTTTTTTTTTATGTTTTGTCAAATATAATTAACTTTAAATATGTTTATTAGAATCAATAGTACTCTTGGGGTATTCTAGTGGGCGGCACACACACGTATATGTTAAAATCAACTATTTGTATAAGTACACATAATAAATAAAAATGAATTAATATTTTTCTTTGAATATATGATATAAAAACATAAATTTGAATAACAAAAATATTAAATAAACACAGTCACTAGTACATTATTTTGTTAATCATTAATGATGACATGTCAATTTTTCATTTTAAATGTCTAGTGGGCATTCTAGAAATCAAAAATATTACATTTATATGATATACAAAGTAAAATGAACATAAAGAATTTAGTCTAAGTTTTAGCAAGTTTTAACATACTTTGATAAATATTAAATAGTACAAGCCAATACCAATAATAAGAGCTCAATTTTTTCTTTTAAAAAAAAGAGCTCAATTTTTTGGTGAAGTTCGTCATTATTTTCTCCAATATTAACAAAACTAAAAATTTAGAATAAAATATAATGTATACAAATTTGCAGGAATATATGATAAACCAAGGGGAAGATCTTACATGAACTTGAAATATGCATTTTTAATATTATACTTGCATTAATATAAACTGCATCACATTATGCATGATAGAACCTAGAGTAGTTAACCACTCCACATGCAATAAGTACCTTTCTCTAATGTGCTAGTATTGGCATTTAGTACCAAACACAACTAAAACTTTGTTTAAGCGTTGTAAAATATATTTACAATCATTAATGACCCTATCAAAATAAGACTTCCCTCCCTCTACATTAATCACATCCACCATCCTTTTGCATCACACTCAATATGTAACTGTTCGTCCTCCACATCTTAGTCCGTGATATTGCCACACCAAAACCTATTATTTCAACTTTTCTAGATTACACTCTATCCTAAATCACCGTGCTACGAGATTGAATAAAGCATCCCAACCGTTCCGAATAATAAAACCCACCCCATCTGTCCAGTCCTCATTTGGCATGCCACATCACTAATAATTTTTACCCACCCATCAGGTAGCTTGCACCATATTTTACACCACATTCTACTACATGCTTTCTTTTATGCAGATTGCTTAGCCATTTCCTCTAGCCCGTTCCATTCTGCAACCATACTAGTAGACCTTAGCCGATTACATTCTGCAACCATACTAGCCGACCTTGACTGAATTCCAAAGCTACAAGTATTAATACAGATCTAGTTATTTCGTCTATTCCTTATGTTCGAGCACACCATACCCACCATGTCATTTTGCACTCCACTGCCACTCCAAAACACTCTTTTTTAAAAGGGTGTATAATATCATTTAGTTATACCTAGACTGTATGTACTAACCCTAACCTAGCCCACACTTTCGTAAAAAAAATTTCAAATAATACATGTATATCATCCTCCATATATAGCTGGAATCATGAAAACATTGGACTGTTGTTTACACATTTTTTTCTCAGGGCGTCAGCAGTATAAAGAACTCGACGACATGAACGCTGAAGAAAATTAATAATCTTGTCTGGTAACTTAAGTCCTCATAGCTTCTTCCAGATCTCCTTTGCAGTCTCCTTTACAGTCTTGGATTGAATTACCCTATTTGACATGACATTATCAATGGCACTACACAGCAAATGCCTTACCTTTGTTTCCTTGGAAATAGATGAGATATCTTTAGCTGTGTATTCACTCTTCTCCTTTGGTATGGTATTTGCTGGATAATCTGCAACTACAACAGAGAGCTTGGTTGGCTTATGCGGTCCTTCATGAATTCTGTCAAGGTATTCTGGATCTATAGCTTCCAGAAATATAGCCATCTTCACTTTCCATATGGAATACTCAGAAGGTCTCAACATGGGAACCCTGATAGTCTCATATCGACTATGGGTTTAAGTCTTTGGAGTTTCTTCAGTGTTGGCGGGCTTGGTTGGATTTTCTGCTTCTTCAGACATGATTGTTTTGGATCTTTACTGTATGTGTGTTAACAGATAGGTTTTGATACCACTTGTTAGGTCACACAACTCTGTAGAAGTGGTTTGAATACAGTGTATAATACAATCAAATCGATTTAAAGCACAAGTAACAGAAAACAGATGTATTCGATATAACAAACTCTGTTAAAATGGAACTGTTCTCTCTCAGTGATGAACAAATATCACGAGAGCTACTAGGTTACAATTTTTGATCTTCTCGATGATCGTAACTCTTTTAGAGTAAACCTATGTCTGTGTTTATATAGACACACAGTTACAAGATAACTTCTAGTTGATATGGAATATAATTCTGTCTCCCAAAATATATCAACCAGATATCTTATATAATTTTTCTAGTCCTCGAACTCTTTCCATGCATATCTTCTTCTTGTATTAGTCTCGATCTTCTTTCCTGTGAATCAACTTCCTTCCTTAACTGTTAGTCCTCCAGTACTTAAGTTCTGATATCCATCTTCTGATATTATCTTCTGATAATCTAAGTCCTGATATCCTTAAGTCCTGACTTCTAGTAAGTCCTGATTCCAGTAAGTACTGATATTTCCTGTTAGTTAAGATCTGAAAACTAAACATGAAACATATTAGACATGACATCTCAAATATATCCAACTTCTATTATGCTAGATTCTTTATGATGCTTGCTAACCATTTCATTGAGAACATTGCTGCTGAGAACTCAACCAACAAACTGAATTGTTAGGTTCAAGAAAGGAGAATCATTGCAGATCTTAATATAGCAAGTCACCACAAAGAGGTGCCCCTCTTCTACTTTCCAGTCATGGAGGGCCCTCAGGCAAGTGAGGTAAGCTCCACTGTCTCTACTCTTCCAACCTCACAAATTTCTTTTCCTTCAAGTCTAAAAAAAAGAGCTCAATTTTTTGGTGAAGTTCGTCATTATTTTCCCCAATATTAACAAAACTAAAAATTTAGAATAAAATACAATGTATACAAATTTGCAAGAATATATGATAAACCAAGGGGAAGATCTTACGTGAAGTTGAAATATGCATTTTTTTAATATTATACTTGCAATAATATAAACTGCATCACATTATGCATGATAGAACCTAGAGTAGTTAACCACTCCACATGCAATAAGTACCTTTCTCTAATGTGCTAGTATTGGCATTTAGTACCAAACACAACTAAAACTTTGTTTAAGTGTTGTAAAATATCTTTACAATCATTAATGACCCTATCAAAATAAGACTTCCCTCCCTCTACATTAATCACATCCACCATCCTTTTGCATCACACTCAATTTGTAACTATTCGTCCTCCACATCTTAGTCCATGATATTGCCACACCAAAACCTATTATTTCAACTTTTCTAGATTACACTCTATCCTAAATCACCGTGCTACGAGATCGAATAAAGCATCCCAACCGTTCCGAATAATAAAACCCACCCCATCTATCCAGTCCTCATTTGACATACCGCATCAGTATTAATTTTTACCCACCCATCAGGTAGCTTGTACCATATTTTATACCACATTCTACTACATGCTTTCTTTTATGCAGATTGCTTAGCCATTTCCTCTAGCCCAGTTCCATTCTGCAACCATACTAGTAGACCTTAGCCGATTACATTCTGCAACCATACTAGCCGACCTTGACTGAATTCCAAA
This sequence comes from Apium graveolens, assembly GCF_009905375.1. Classification (NCBI taxonomy): domain Eukaryota; kingdom Viridiplantae; phylum Streptophyta; class Magnoliopsida; order Apiales; family Apiaceae; genus Apium; species Apium graveolens. The sequence goes on from NW_027419207.1 coordinate 56,288, forward strand.
GCTACAAGTATTAATACATTTCCAGATCTAGTTATTTCGTCTATTCCTTATGTTTGAGCACACCATACCCACCATGCCATTTTGCACCCCACTGCCACTCCAAAACACTCTTTTTAATAGGGTGCACAAAATTATTTGGTAATACCTGGACCGTATGTAGTAACCCTAACCTAGCCCACAGTTTCGGAAAAAAAAAATTCAAATAATACATGTATATCATCCTCCATATATAGCTGGAATCATGAAAACATTGGACTGTTGTTTACACATTTTTTTCTGAGGGCGTCAGCAGTATAAAGAACTCGACGACATGAACGCTGAAGAAAATTAATAATCATGTCTGGTAACTTAAGTCCTCATAGCTTCTTCCAGAACAGTTTCTCTGGTCCATAGATTTGAAATCATTATATTTTTATACGAGAATTAATGTAATTTGATTATATTAAAATTACCTTTGACCGAGTAATGATAGAAGTGTATTTCGGGTATATTATGAATCGTATGAGAAATATGAATGATCTAGAAATGATTTAAGCCTCCTAATTTTAGAAGTGATATTATTGGCTTCTTGTGTAACCTAGACTATAAAATGCGTAACCACGCTCAAATATTGATTTGATGTGATAGTCTACTTATTGATCAAGAAAACCTGGATTAAATTATGATGAGGATGACACATTACATGCCTCTAGTTTAATCTATAATATGTGGTTAAAATGATTATATTACATTATACATTATTCACGAAACATTACTAGAAAAGGGTCAATAGACATCACCCTTTTATCATCAGTTGGAAATATAACCGATGTAAGAAATAGCTTTTATATCGGTTATTTTCGAACTGATGCTAAATATATATTTTTACATCTTATTTTTAAATAAACGTTGTCTTATAGTCTTTTTTTCAAAATAAAAAATAACTTTTGCATCAGTTGTGTTTAAACTGATGTTAAAATAATAACTTTCACATCAGTTGTTTTCTTACGGATGTTCATTTCAGTTATTTACATCGGCTATTAAGAAATCATTGTCAATGTTAAATTTTTAAAAATAAAATAAAAAAGACAAGCTGGGAATAATTCCCCTCTTTTGCCCTTGACAAAATTTCAGCCCCTTCCCCCAAATATTTCTCCCTATTTTTCTATTATCTATTATTCCTCTTCTCTCACCCCACAGACCTTTTCCTCTCTCCACCTTTCTACCTCCATTACACCTCCCTCGACATGAACCATAGTTTGAATGAACATCGATCTATCACCAAATATACGAGACCAATATCAAGTTCAATTAGTTCTGGATTTTAAGAGTTGAGAAGATAGTTTGAATTCAAATCCTAGTTCGAATCGGAAGAAAGTACAATTACAACATCAAGTTTGTTTTTGAAGGTAGTATCAATCTGCAGGTAATTAACTCGATTAGCTTTGGGATTAGGTCGATTGACAAGAATACATTTTAGCGGGATTATTAACTTTAGATTGAGAGTTTGAGTTTGTTCATCCCGATAATTTACTTAATATTCAGGATTACTAGAGTTCTAGTCTGAATACGGCCCATTCTTGTGAAAAAGATGGTTTGAATCATAAAAGGTCTGATTAATGAATATTTGATTAAAACTGAATCGGATCGTCCCTTGTTGCCGAGTGTGGATTTTAGTTTGATGTTGGTAATAAGAAGAATGAGAGAGTCTTTGTTCCCAGCCAGGATTTGTTCTGGTAAGTTTGATTAGTCCAAGTGCTTTTGATTGTTTGATTTGATTGTATGAGCTTCAATTGTAGAATTGATGTTGTTTGTTACTCGAATGCAGCACTCCGGATTATATTACTCCCAATGAGGCTCCGATTACCAACACTGTAAATTACAATGAGGTGCTTTTATAATATAAGTTTAATTTAGTTATTTGTAAAATGACTCGTAATTGTACTGATTATGTATTTATTTTTGTTGCAGGAAGATATGTGTCTGTGAGTGAGGATTCAGGTTGTTCAAGTGTGAGCGATGATGGTAAGAATTGGATTCTGGTGGTTCCGTTGGATGCATTACCTAAATGAGAGAGGAGAGTGATTATACAGAATGATGAGAGTATATTGTTGTTGTTGTATAAAGATGAGGTCCTGGTTATTAGGAGTAAATCACCTGCTGAGAGTGCTTATACTCAAGGCCTCCTCAACGCTAAGCTCACTCAGGTAACCAAACCCTTTTACCCCCTCCCATACTAGTTTTTTTTTTTTAAATTTAAGTTTCGGGGTTTCAGATTGTGTTTTTTCCGTTAATGCGTTATAAACTTATAATAAACAGTCACTTTGGGACATACGACAACTTAATCGAGTCATGCCTGTGTTATTTTTGGGTTTTATCTATAAACCCTTAATCTATATATAACTTTGTATCTCTATCGATATCCAGGCGGATTTTGGTCTATCAATTATGTAATGTCATCCCTAATCTTGATGCTTAGATTACTAATGTGGCTTTGTTGATAAATTCTTTCTCATTCTTCGCTTTTGTGTTAGTTTAATTATTTAGTGATAATTTAGTAAACTTCACTTAATTTTTATTTGACTTGAATTGAAAGAAAAGTAGTAATTGGTATTTAACATCTTATTAATAGTCTTTGTAGGAACGAATTTATATACTAGTTGTTGCGATACGTGCTCCTGCGTTAAGGTTGTAAAACCGACAATAAGTACGATAGTTGAGTTTCGTGATGTAACTTTATTGGAGGAAGTGTTCCATATGAAGACTGGTATACCTTTGGGTAATTCCGAGGATGATCCCACTCAAACATCGAGTTCTATTCCTGATCATGTGAAAAAAATGGCAAATATGGGGGCAGATCCTGGTAGTAACTCTACTCGTAATGAAGTAGAGGAAACTAGAAGGAGGAAGCGTGGAATGGTAGTCAAGAACTTTGGAAGTAATTTTGTAACTAACATTGTCGAGGATGAGCCTTTAACTTTATGTCAAGCCATGGATTATTCGGAGTCAAGGCATTAGAAAGGCGTTGTGAAGAGTAAAATTGACTCAACTGTTTCTAACGAAATATGAGAGTTAGTTGATCTCCCTCTTGGGTGTTCTACTATTGGATGTAAATGGATCTTTAAGAGGAAGCTAAACTCTTATGGCTCAATAAATAAGTACAAGGCTTGGATATTTTCTAAGGGATTTAGGAAAATAGAACGCATTCACTATTTTGATACACACTCTCCTGTTGCCCGAATGATAACAATCAGAATGCTTCTTGCATTGGCTTTCGTACATGGTCTTATCATCCATCAAATGGATGTAAAGACAACTTTTCTTCATGGTGACCTTGAAGAAGAGATTTACAACTTCAGGCACTACCAACAATAATTCAAAAATGGTAGTGAGAGTTGGTACCTATGATTTTGATGAAGATGACTCTCCTTGCTCCAAAGCCATTAGTGCATAATTTCTAAGTTCCTCATCTTCATCATTATCAGAATCATCCCAAATTTTTCCTTCTACAATATAAGCTTTACTTTGTTGTTTCTTCAGAAGAGCTTCATACTTTGCTTCTAGTTCAAGATAAGCTTTGTCTTTCTTTGCTTTCTTGGGTTTCCTACATTCTGTAGCAAAATGGCCTAGATCATCAAAATTGAAGAACCTTATCTTTGATCTATCAATAAATCCAATTTTGTAACCATTTTTGCTATCAGATGTGTATTCCCTTATCTTTCCAGCTGCTGTCTTTGTTGGATGATTGTCCTTTACCCTTGAGGAATCTTGGGTTCTTTACTCTAATGTTCGAGAACTTTCTAGCCAAATAGGCCATTGACTGATCAAGCTCATCAAGTTCATCTAAGGTGTAGAACTCATCTTCTACCAATTCCAGAATGACTTGTTCCTGTGAATAATTGGTTCTTTGCTCACTTGTTAAGACAACTGGAGTCTGTGATCTTGACTCATCATTAGAGGTCTGGCTTTCATTGACAATTAAAGCACTTGAACCATCTACAACATGCTCTTGACCAGCTCTTAATGATTTTCTTTGAATCATTTCTAATTCATATGTTTTTAAGATTCCATACAGAACTTCCAGAGTTATTCTGCTCAAGTCTCTTCCTTCTCTGATTGCTGAAATTTTCTGTTCCAAATGATCAGGAAGTGTAAGAAAAAATTTCAGATTCACTTCTTCAGCTTCATAGTATTTTTCATGGAGCTGCAAGTCATTTATTAGCTTATTAAACCTTTCAAACACATCAATGATACTTTCTTTTGACTTAGCCATGAAACCCTCATACCGTGAAATCAGCATCATTGTCGTGACATATCCATTATCAATGCATGGCTTCTATGGGACCTTCCCCTGGGTTTGGAACTAGTATCAACTTGTTGAAGATTGAGAAGAATTGAGCCCTAACAAGTGGCTTTACTTGGCACCTAAATAACAGAGTTTCATATTTAAGTTCCACGTTGTATTAAAATCTTAATTATTATTTTAAGATTGCGCGCATCAATTTTCCTGTTTTTATATTAATTTTTATTTTTACATTTGTCGGTTTTGTAACTGAAACCGAATCGATTATAATCGAATTGGGACTTTTTAAACCGAAAGCGAATCCGAACCGACGATTACGGTTTTCGATTTTAGAAACCGGTGATATATGGTTACGGTTCCGGATTTAAACGAAAACCGAGCTGAACTGACCCATGCTCTCCGCTAACCTACATACGTGGTGCCTATTATGTGTTGGCGGTAAGTAAGAAAAAATAAAAATGACATATTTAAATATCGATTTTTCTAGTACACTCATTGGTCCATACTAAGCGTAAAAATTTATAATTTTTAAATTATATTGATTGGCTACTTTTTTTTTATAGCCCGAGTATCCAAAATGACATCTCCGACATTAATAATAAAAATATTAACATATTGCAAAGCCATAAAGCACTTTTTTCAGTGTAATATCCCGTAATTTTTAGAATAATAATAATAATAGGATATTGAAAAAAGGGATTAAAATTTGATTAAAATATGATTCAAAATTTAGATCAGATTCTAATATGTATAACTTGTGGGTTAAGATATAGGGTTTTTATCATTATAAATATACCATATTTGTATTCTTCGTTTTTATTTATAAAATTCGTAGGGCTCTTCTTAGCAAAAATCAGCAGTCTTGTAAAATTTTTAGAAAATTCATCGCTAGTCAGAATTAATTGGTTCTGGACTTTTCGAAATATCTTTTCGTTCTCTACATCTTTCGTATTTTGTATTTTTCAAGAAAACATCGTATAGAGGGTCAAAAAGACTAATTTCAGATCTCGTCTGGTTTTGAGGTAAGTTTTCGATCGATCTTGCTAGTGTTTTCAAAATTATGTGATATATGTGTATATTTAATTATCAAAACTTGGGCTAAGTGATGATATACTTGAAAGTATTATGTGTTATTGTATATGTATTGTTGTATTTGTGTAAGTCTCGACAATAATTTTGGATCTCTGATTTGTGCCATGATTTGTAAAAAAATCGAATAAGAACTTAGGACCGCAGTCAACGGATTGTAGTGACAGTTTTCAGAAAATTTAGGACCGTTATCACCGGGTTGTCGTGGTCGTGACATGGGTTATTGATTTTGAATTATTGTGGTTTATGTGATATGTTTATTGTGTGTATCAAATAAGAATAAGAATAAAAAAGTGTATCGAAAGAGTTTGTTTCGTATATCGTATCCTATATATTATTGTATTTTGTTATATGTGGATGTATTACTTGGCCTACTAGTTGGATCGATTGGTTTCTTGATGGGTTGTATAGCTCATTATTTACAACTTCAGCTTTCACCCTAGAGTTCGAGTTGAACAGTATTGGAGTTGAAGGACCTTAGTATTGAAGTAGATTGAATTTTGGATTTCCGCTTTTAGCTGCGCTTTGTAATAGTAGCCTTTATAATAGATTTTTAATTAATAAACTGTATTTTGTATTAATTTTGATTTAGAATTAATAGTCTGTAAGTGCGGACTGTTACATCCGGCGAGTAGAAATTTTGAATCAAGATATTCTCAGAGTGCCGGTAGTTGGTTTAAGTGTCATTGCTTGAGTGACATTGAGCATAAATGCGAGGATTGGATTCCCTATACCAAACATTTTTCAATTTGGAGGTAAGGTTGAACAGGATGGAGTGTTTTTTTTTAATTCTCAGATATCGATGTTTAAATTTTTAATTTTTTTACAAGTTATATTTTCAAATTAAATAATAAAATTATGGTTTATCATGGTTATGACTTCCTATTATACCCTCTAATCTTCGGATAATACAAGTATACAAACCTAAGACACATTCAAAAAATAAAGCTTTTGATTAAAACAAAATCGGGTATAGTCTTTGTTAGATAAGTGTTGAATTGTTGGTATCTGTGCTATTTTTTTTTCAATTTGAAAAATAAGAATTTCATTCAAAAAATAATTATTTACGAAATATCTCCATTTCACAAGTACTAAATAAGTTTTAACAATCTAAAGTTTGAACTAATCCATCATAGACATTACATCTGTTGTAAGACTTACTAGTTAAGCCTAGAGCATTAGCACAATCTGATTTAAGATCACTAGCCATTATCAAAAGTGCCTTCTTAATGGCATTAAGTTCTGCTACCAACAGACTCAAGTCCCAGCTGCGAAAATATTTGGATCGTTCTTGAATACTCATTGCATTTTTATCTCTTGACACTGAACAACACTGCACTCTCCATCTCCCTTGGCAATAGATGCAATCAACATTGACCTTGAAACACTTCATTTGCTTTTTATAACTATCTTATTCTTCCCACATACAAGTGTAGATTAAAGCACATTTATCTGAATTTTTATAGCGTCGGATGTCAGCCTTGTATACTTTATCATTCAACAGAGTTTTCGAACTATCATTCACGTACTAAGCAATTTGTAGGAACACACTAACAAACTATTTATTCTAAATTGGCAGGGACAAGTGTCCCTGCAGGTCTCACTGCGTCAATGCTGCTATGTGCATAAATCAGGTGCCATTCTCATCATTGTCCCTAGAGGTCCCAACGACAGGTCGACTATGTTACAATCAAAGTCATTTCTCTAGTTTACAGATGTTGATATGCACGCACATGACATGTAGAATCCTCAAGAAAATTAGGAACTAAATGATATTACAACATGTGATCAAGATATATGAGAAAAAATAGATTTATATGATAATGAAATATCTACGAAACTACAGTAGCAAGTCATGGGAGGCTAAGAAGTGGTTTGTAGGTGATCACTGCGCGTAACAAAGCAGTTGATTACAGCTATTAAGACGAATATTCATATACGGAGCCAGCATAAACAACAACCTTATGGGCATTGCAACATAATAAATAATCACTACCTTCCCATCCAGCAATGCAGAACATCTAAATTTAATGAGTCCGAGTTTAGTGGGAAGTCTTCCATAGTTCCATGACATGGTATCTATTCAATGAAGACATATCTTTGAATGCAAAGTTTGTGCCACAAAAAGTTGGTCCAGTTGATCTTATGCTCTCTTAACTAATCTTGGTTTTTGTAATCATTTTGATTTCAGTCAAATCCCATACATACACATCCCCCCTTGTGCATTTGGAATGGCATAGTATTGTTGTAGTTCGGGATCCATTTGAGGCATTTTCCATGCGATAATTTCAATACTCAAACTTACCATGGAAGAGGAAGCGAGTTGATCAGAAATAATTTTGTGATTATACCATGGTTCATGCTACAACCCAATGTTGTTTTCATTTCCCAGTTTGACTTGAAAATGCCATCTATCCATAACTCTTTCCGAGACTGATAAGAACAAAATGCTGATTCCAGAAAGATTTATGAATGGAGACAATTACTGCTTCAATGAGCTGACCTCGGCCCGCATAAGATATGAACTTGGTAGTCCATGTTATTATTTGCTCCCGGACTGAATGTATTTTCTTATTTTTTTAGTTAGTATACTTAGCCTGCAACAACTAGTATAGTATACCTAGCCAATAAGTAGTTCCTTCTCTCGAAGAAATAGTTAGTCTGTTTCTTATCTTTCTTGATTAGAATTTCAGTCATTTAGATAGCTGTTTAGTATGAGCACATATAAAATGCTGTTTTAGAATTTCTTGATTTTCTATCAAAAGGGCACAATTTTTGAAGGTCACCTGGTAGCTATCACTGGAACCCCTAAGAATTCAACTAGGAGCTTTCCTCTAGAAAATCCTCCACATTTCTTTCAAACCAGTCCACAGTTGTTTTGCATTTCTGAAGTGAGATTTACACTCCTGGGATCCAAAATGGAATCAAAGTGGATATCAATACGATCAATAACTCAATATCATTATTATTAGACTCCATTTCAAAGCTTTCTTGGAAGAAATTGACCTATCATGACCAGTAATCGTGTCACCATTATTTTCATATATAGCAAAGATTTTGGAGGAGTTCTAGTGATCTTTAAATTGATTAAAGAAAAAAGAAGTGTTCCTATCTCCCTCATGGAGCCATCTAGTTCTGGAAGTCTGAGCCCCAAACAACTTCTCAATAATCAAGGTTTCATCAAGCTCTTTGCAGGTAGAGATTTCTTGTTTTTGAAGTTCAGAATCAAGCATCATGTCTGGTTGAACCTCTTGTAATCCGTCCTTAAGGATCTACACATTTTTAAAAACATTTCCAGCATTCGAATCATAATATTCCCAAAGAACCCAGAGTTCTTTTTTTTTTGTTTTGTTTTTTCAACCATTTTATTATAATCTGATTCAAGTAACAGCGGCAAATGCACCAAGTAACCAGTGTTAGGAACTTGTTTGTCATTATCTGATTCAAGTAACAGCTGCAAATGCAGGAACTTATTGCTGCAAGATTTTTGGCTGCAACCAAAAAAATCATTTTATTCTTTTTTCTCCATCTCTGTGTACTTTCTACATGCACCAAGTGTATTATGTTTGAGGAAGGAAAAATAAGTAGTTAAATGTGACAACACAGGAAATTAATTGTCATAGTTACATAGTTTATTACTTTTTAAACTTAAAATTTATAAAGAAAACATGTATTATGTAACTTCTTTAGATTTAACAAAGCCCTGAGCCTATTGGCACTTGGAAAATTGTTTATGGTAGGCTACTACCATTCGAACCAGCAGCACTACGTGAAGGTCCATCACTGTGACCATCCCTTACAAAACCTCTCACTGCCATCACGCCTTGAATATCATAATCCGGTTCAGATTTCAGGGAGCTCACCCCTCAACGGGGGATGCTCGTCACCTCCATATGCACGAAAGTGATTTAGATAGAGAAATAGTGGGCCAATGTACCTGTAGAACCCATGATTGTTCATTGCTATTAACACATCCTCACCAGTGATGGTTGTCCGCTTCTCCTCCATGCACCTAGTGTTTGCTTGAGTTGTCATAAATCTGATAAATTTGGACACACATTCCTGGATTGATATTACTGCACCAGCAGATATCCCTCGATCATTTGCCACCATTCTGCTCATCTGGCTTAACACATATTCAGCCGGCAACAAGTTTCCTGACAAGATCCAATTTTCATATTAGCTTACATAGTTGTACACAATAGGTAAAAATAACATAAAAGTATATTAACTGTATAAAAGCACATCAAGCTCAAAAATTGTAAAATGATAAATAAATAAATGATCTAGCTAGATAAAGAGTGAGATGATAGAAATGATTGACCTGAATCTCTAGGTTGTTGTCTACTAATCTCCCTGCCATAATCAAAACTATCTCTTTCTTGAAATTTTCTCTTCATCTCTCTGAATTTCAAGGCAACTCTGGACACAAGACTCAGAAAATGGAAAAAACCCCTTATTTCTTTCAAGAGAAATAATTAGCCTTTTAATTATATACCTGGAAAACGCTTAACACGTTGATAATAATGTGACACACACATGTACATGCACACTGACACCACATGTACATGCAAACTGACACGTGAAGGGGTTAATGATAAGGTGCAATTTTAAGAACAAGTGTTATACAGACAAAAAAATATTTAAATTAAATATCTTATATTCTAAATTAATAAATGGTAACTAAATAAAATACTCTATGGAAAAACATAATTAATTTAGACAATATTTTTAACCATTATAATCATTTTTTTTTATGTTTTGTCAAATATAATTAACTTTAAATATGTTTATTAGAATCAATAGTACTCTTGGGGTATTCCAGTGGGCGGCACACACACGTATATGTTAAAATCAACTATTTGTATAAGTACACATAATAAATAAAAATGAATTAATATTTTTCTTTGAATATATGATATAAAAACATAAATTTGAATAACAAAAATATTAAATAAACACAGTCACTAGTACATTATTTTGTTAATCATTAATGATGACATGTCAATTTTTTATTTTAAATGTCTAGTGGGCATTCTAGAAATCAAAAATATTACATTTATATGATATACAAAGTAAAATGAACATAAAGAATTTAGTCTAAGTTTTAGCAAGTTTTAACATACTTTGATAAATATTAAATAGTACAAGCCAATACCAATAATAAGAGCTCAATTTTTTCTTTTAAAAAAAAGAGCTCAATTTTTTGGTGAAGTTCGTCATTATTTTCTCCAATATTAACAAAACTAAAAATTTAGAATAAAATATAATGTATACAAATTTGCAGGAATATATGATAAACCAAGGGGAAGATCTTACATGAACTTGAAATATGCATTTTTAATATTATACTTGCATTAATATAAACTGCATCACATTATGCATGATAGAACCTAGAGTAGTTAACCACTCCACATGCAATAAGTACCTTTCTCTAATGTGCTAGTATTGGCATTTAGTACCAAACACAACTAAAACTTTGTTTAAGCGTTGTAAAATATATTTACAATCATTAATGACCCTATGAAAATAAGACTTCCCTCCCTCTACATTAATCACATCCACCATCCTTTTGCATCACACTCAATATGTAACTGTTCGTCCTCCACATCTTAGTCCGTGATATTGCCACACCAAAACCTATTATTTCAACTTTTCTAGATTACACTCTATCCTAAATCACCGTGCTACGAGATTGAATAAAACATCCCAACCGTTCCGAATAATAAAACCCACCCCATCTGTCCAGTCCTCATTTGGCATGCCACATCAGTAATAATTTTTACCCACCCATCAGGTAGCTTGCACCATATTTTACACCACATTCTACTATATGCTTTCTTTTATGCAGATTGCTTAGCCATTTCCTCTAGCCCGTTCCATTCTGCAACCATACTAGTAGACCTTAGCCGATTACATTCTGCAACCATACTAGCCGACCTTGACTGAATTCCAAAGCTACAAGTATTAATACAGATCTAGTTATTTCGTCTATTCCTTATGTTCGAGCACACCATACCCACCATGTCATTTTGCACTCCACTGCCACTCCAAAACACTCTTTTTTAAAAGGGTGTATAATATCATTTGGTTATACCTAGACTGTATGTACTAACCCTAACCTAGCCCACACTTTCGTAAATTTTTTTTCAAATAATACATGTATATCATCCTCCATATATAGCTGGAATCATGAAAACATTGGACTGTTGTTTACACATTTTTTTCTCAGGGCGTCAGCAGTATAAAGAACTCGACGACATGAACGCTGAAGAAAATTAATAATCTTGTCTGGTAACTTAAGTCCTCATAGCTTCTTCCAGATCTCCTTTGCAGTCTCCTTTACAGTCTTGGATTGAATTACCCTATTTGACATGACATTATCAATGGCACTACACAGCAAATGCCTTACCTTTGTTTCCTTGGAAATAGATGAGATATATTTAGCTGTGTATTCACTTTTCTCCTTTGGTATGGTATTTGCTGGATGATCTGCAACTACAACAGAGAGCTTGGTTGGCTTATGCGGTCCTTCATGAATTCTGTCAAGGTATTCTGGATCTATAGCTTCCAGAAATATAACCATCTTCACTTTCCATATGGAATACTCAGAAGGTCTCAACATGGGAACCCTGATAGTCTCATATCGACTATGGGTTTAAGTCTTTGGAGTTTCTTCAGTGTTGGCGGGCTTGGTTGGATTTTCTGCTTCTTCAGACATGATTGTTTTGGATCTTTACTGTATGTGTGTTAACAGATAGGTTTTGATACCACTTGTTAGGTCACACAACTCTGTAGAAGGGGGTTGAATACAGTGTAGAATACAATCAAATCGATTTAAAGCACAAGTAACAGAAAACGGATGTATTCGATATAACAAACTCTGTTAAAATGGAACTGTTCTCTCTCAGTGATGAACAAATATCACGAGAGATACTAGGTTACAATTTTTGATCTTCTCGATGATCGTAACTCTTTTAGAGTAAACCTATGTCTGTGTTTATATAGACACACAGTTACAAGATAACTTCTAGTTGATATGGAATATAATTCTATCTCCCAAAATATATCAACCAGATATCTTATATAATTTTTCTAGTCCTCGAACTCTTTCCATGCATATCTTCTTCTTGTATTAGTCTCGATCTTCTTTCCTGTGAATCAACTTCCTTCCTTAACTGTTAGTCCTCCAGTACTTAAGTTCTGATATCCATCTTCTGATATTATCTTCTGATAATCTAAGTCCTGATATCCTTAAGTCCTGACTTCTAGTAAGTCCTGATTCCAGTAAGTACTGATATTTCCTGTTAGTTAAGATCTGAAAACTAAACATGAAACATATTAGACATGACATCTCAAATATATCCAACTTCTATTAGGCTAGATTCTTTATGATGCTTGCTAACCATTTCATTGAGAACATTGCTGCTGAGAACTCAACCAACAAACTGAATTGTTAGGTTCAAGAAAGGAGAATCATTGCAGATCTTAATATAGCAAGTCACCACAAAGAGGTGCCCCTCTTCTACTTTCCAGTCATGGAGGGCCCTCAGGCAAGTGAGGTAAGCTCCACTGTCTCTACTCTTCCAACCTCACAAATTTCTTTTCCTTCAAGTGTAGCTATGACATCTGTCAATGACCCAACAGATGCCTACCCAATCTACCAAATCAACAATTTCATTATCCAAAGCTATGAAAGCCCCCTCTAGTTTCTTTCAAAAGAAACCAGTTACAAAAACTACCAAACACAAAAAGGGGAGTGTGAGGGAGAGTGAGTTAGGTGAGGGACATGGTGAAAATCAAAGAAACCCTAAGGATAAGGCTGGTGAGATTAGTGTACCCAAGCCTAGCCACACCACAGTTTCCCAACAAACTGTGGTTGTTAATAAGGAAATCAGCTCAATTCTAGTTTCATCCTTCCAAAAGGATGTTACTATTAAAACAAGCTCCTAACCAGGAGCATAGGCCAAGAGGGTTAGGGACACAAGTTTACCACAGACTTATGCCAGAAAGAAAAGATCTAAAACCGTTGGGGATGCACAGGAAACACACACAGTGTAAACTGGAGCTAAAGACTCAGTCACTGCACCATCTCTAAGTCAGCTTGATGTGGCTCCAATAAATGTGGAGTCACAACCAAAATCATTTATAATTGAAGCACCTGAAACACCAAATTCACCCACACACTCACTGGATGTAGACATGATTCATACATCACTTCCAAATTCTCCATCTTTAACTCTATTGGAGAAGCCAAAAATCCAAGCAAGTGAGCATCATCTTGTAGATGATTTGTTGGCTCACTTTCCAATTCTTTCTGAGTCTATTGAGACATCTGTGCCCAAATTTTCATTAATCTGCATAGAGTCTACAATAGTCTCCACTCCAAAATCATTTATTTCTTCTATCCCGGTGGATATTATTCATCCGTCGAGTAGTGATTGTATCCCGACGGATGTGCCTAACAACAGTCATCCGTCGGCTAGCCAAACTACTATCTCGATAGATGTTCCTCATCCGTCGGTTCTCTTTGCATAACTTTTAATCCCAACAATTTTCACAAGTGCAGATGACCTAGTAGTAGTACAATCACTCTTAGGACTGAGGGCATGGAGTGAATTGAGTGAGAGGCTGAGTTGCTCCCAGGAAAAAGGAGAGGAAATGAGTGAACCAATGCAGACCATTTCTTCAGGTCTGGAAAAAGTGAGTGAGGGGAGTCCCACCTTAGATGGTGAAGGTGAGGGTGTGAGGGTGGGAAGTCAAGGGGAGCCTTTGATGTAAGAAAAGAGAGATAATGAGAGAAATGCAGGTACATTAGTGATAAGGGTGGACACCATTGCTAATGAGTCAATGAATGTCAGTGATGTAGAAAGGAAGAGACTATTTTAGCAAGAATATCAAGCTGTCATAGATTCTATCTCCCTGAATGCTGAGACATTTACTTATCCTGTTATAGCTTATCAAACTCTAGTTGTACATGGCAATGAGGAGGCTGAAAAGATGCTTAACCTAGTGCATACAATTGCTTCTCTACAAAGAGAAAATGATGCAATCACTACTATGCCATCAACAACTGGCAGTGATTTTGAACTGGCTGAAGACTCTTTTGGGGATGCTGGTGGGGTTGATGAGGAAGACAACATGAGCATAGGGGGACATACAGACATTCCTTCCTGGATGCTAACCAAAGAGTGTTCATACTCACATCTCCAATCCACATTATTCAAGCTAATTCATGACACCCAAACAACCATTCAAGCATCCACAAGTGCCTGCATAAAAAGGTTACTTACTGCACATCTTCAAGCTCTACAGCTGCACAAGATTCAGGCTCTCCAACACAATCAAAGTGTGGATGAAATAAAGAAAGAGGTTTTTGAGGTAAAACAGGATTTCATAGCAAGGTTGGATGCTAGACTTCCTCGAACCACCATGACTGAGATAGCTCAGAAATTGAGGAAATAAGCTGATTTAAGTAGAAAGGTTGAGGCCATGGAATCTATATTATCTGATGTGGAGAAGTCAATGGCCAAAATACTTGCTAATTAGGAAACTCAGACTGCTCTGCTCCAACAGTTGGTGGCTGCTCAACTCCCTTCCACTCAATAACTTGATGCTAACAAAAAGGGGGAAAAAGGTTCTTCAAGTGAGGGGGAGAAACAACTCAAAATTCAAGTCAGCAAAGTAACTGTGCCAGCAATTGCTTTCACTAAGCCACCGGCTATAGATAGCATTGATCTCATCAATCTGGTAGCAGCAAACCTGGAATCAAATGATAAACTGCCAAAGATAGATGTAGCAGCAGCTAAGAAGGAACTAGATGAAAAATAGAAGAAAATTGATGCTGATATTTAGAAGAAATTTGGTCAGCTACAGAAGCCAGACAAGACTTTTCATCATCATTTTCAAGTCAAACATATCTCGATGCATGAAATGAGTCTAGGTAACTTGGAAAAAGGCCAAACTTCATGCATCAAATCTCCAAAAGCTGATCTGATTCTAAAGCCTAAAAGAAACTACTCAAAGTTCTCAGAAAAAAAACCCTGTGGATCTTTTGTTTGAGACACCTAGGCCAGATTAAAAGAAGTTGTTGGCAAGGTCAATTACATTTTATAAAGATCCATCTGATCCATCTCAAAAGAAGAGAATTGCCAAGATCTACAGGAATGGAAAAAAGATTTGTGTGGTAGTTGGACACCCTCTATTTGTAGAAGCTAAGAAGGAAGAAAAACAAAGGATAAAGCAAGAAAAGAAGCAGGCTGCTCTAGATGCTAAGAAGCTCAAACAAAAGAAGGAGCAAGCTGCTATCTTGCCAAACTTAAGCTGTCAAATCTACAACTGAAATGTCTGAGGAAATTGAAAACTATATTCCCAAATAGTCTACAACTTCAACTCAGACATCCAAGCCCTCAGTGATACATGAAGAATTCAAGGTGGATCCAACTAAGAATTTTCATGGTGAGCCTGTTATTCCCAAAGATGAGCCATTAGACTGGGAAAGTCTGCCAATTCCTGAAATCAACTTACCTATCTTCAACAAGCCAAAGAAGACAAAGATAAGAGCAACCAAGAAAAGCAAGCCTGTTACTCTCAGAATCAAGACCTTAACTAAACCTAAATCTACAATCAACAAGGAAGATCTCTTATATATCTGGGATATCAAGGAATTTTCAGATATAAACCTCTACTTGGATGAACTGGAAGAAGAGGAATTGATGCTCACAGACATCTTCCTGAAAGATTGGTGTTTAAGTACAAACACATGGCCTCTTCACAAGATTCTAGAAGAAAGCTAATCTGTACTGATAAAGGTCTACTCATCTTTGAAAAAAAACTTTGGTTTTAATGTGACTGCAAGGAGATTGGTTCTAAAGAAGATTGAAGAGCTAAGGAGTAATAAAGCCAAATATGCACTTTCAAAAACTCTATCAATTCCCTTCACAGGGAAGAGAGTGCATTTGAGGCCTTATTGGATGATGGAATTCATGGATGATAAGGGAGTTAGAAGATTTTTCAGACTGGATGACCAATTGAGTATCTCTAGCAATTAGACTTTATTGGAAATGCAAGAAATGCTGGATCTATTGGAAGCTGATGAACTTGAATTCCACAGACAACTCCAGAATCAAATAGAGAAAAACAACATGAAGCTTATGAAGAAATTTAGACAATCAAAGAAATAGAAATATCTGCTCAGACTAGAGGAGCACCTTGATAATAATTGTGAGAACTCTTTGTATACTTTGCTTTGTTCAATTTTTAATAAATTTTGTAGCACTTATCAGTTTTATCTACTACCTTTTTAATATGTATTTTAGGGTGTTTTGTTATCATCAAGTTTCTCTTAATTTATGGCTATAATTCCAGTAGACATAAATTTGGGGAGATTATTAGGAATATGTTGTGAACTTGATGATAAGTTAAACAAAATACCTTAGTAGATTTAACTTAGTGAATTTTGTAGACTCGATGGATGATCAAATATAGTCCCGAAGGATGAACTTTATAGTCTAGAGGGATGACAAACTGACATCCATCGAGTGAGTAGCTTATGTAATAAATAAGATCTGTAACATATTTCTGCAAACAATATGTATTAGTCAAGTAGATTGCTTAGGGTTCTATAAGTCATGTTGACTACTAGATTGATATGCAAAATAGGTTGATTAATTGTAAATATGAGATGTCTTGTAATTCTGTATAAAAGAAATAGAGTCAAGTGGCAAATAGACTCCCGACAATGATCTACAAGACTCCCGACGGATGATCTACAAGACTCCCGACGGATGATCAACAAAACTCCCGACAGATGACAAGCATATTCCCGGCGATGATAAATTCAAATAGTTGTTGATAGTGATAACACAGTCACATGCGTTGGGTGTTTGCAAAAGGAATGTGGCAGCCTGTTAAGTAGGAATTTAAGAACAAAGAAGCATTACCATTTCCATGTAATTGTGAAGATATTCAAAGATGCTGGAATAGAGTAATGAAGCAGCATGGAGTTAAACTAGATATGTTTTGTTTTATTATCTTGTTTTATTGTCTTGTAAACTTGGTGATATATAAACCAAGTGTATCAAGTAGAACAATTAACTAAGCAAGCTTATTTTCAGAGAAACATATCAAGCTATATTTTGTAAGCATTTCTCTGTAGTTTAGTTGTTCAAACTTGTAAGAAGCTGTGAGCTATTGAAAGCTTTACAGAGTTCTCAATTTGATATATATATATATATCTGGCGGATACTTTCGAATTCACCAGAAAGTTTTAAAAGCTCGTGTTTTTATTACTTAGTATTTTGATTTCTATCCCTTTTTTATTCCGCACCATTGCTAATCAAACACTGTTATATTTATCAAGTTAGAATATTTTAAAGTTGAAAAAGTAGCCAGAATTGCATTCAACCCCCTTCTGTAATTCTTGTTGTATTGTTAGGGAATAACACATGTCATTCACATAAATTTGCTTGACTTGAGAGAAGTGATGAAAGGTCTTGTTTGGTTTCTCAATTGGACCAAATTTCTTTATGATTTCTTCATCAATCTTTCTCTATTTGTCATCCAATTCCTTCTCAACTGCTGCAACATCAAGCTTCTTGAAATTTGTCTTTGAATCCAACTTAGCAGCTGCTATCTGGATCAGATCAATGCTGTCCAAGACTGGTGGCTTAGGATAAGTGATTTCTGGAACAATTACTTGACTAAATTGTATGTTTAGCACATTCTCCCTCTCACTGATTGGATCTTCTTGACTAACTGAGACAAGTGAATCTTTTCCCCCCTTTTGTTAGCATCAAGTTGAGTGGATGTAGAAGTTTGTGTAGCCACTAAATTTTGAAGCAACTGGGTTTGCTGGGCTTGATGTAAATGAATTGCAGTGATAGAAACTTCCAATGTCTTAAGTCTTGTGTCCAAGGAGTCCACTTTGCTGGAAAAATTGGAGATTTTCCTTAGTTGTCTATTGATGTCAAGTAGGGTTGTGTTAGGAAATTTAGCATCCATTCTCTCAGAGACATCCTTCTTGACCTGATCAATCTCTATTTTAATTGCAGTGACATCCATATTGTATTGAAGAGATTGAATTTGGTGCAGTTGAAGAGAATTGAGATGTGCTTGAAGAAGCTTCTTGGTGTTGGCATTGGTTGTAGCTTGAAGAGCTGTCTGAGTTTGTTGAATGATATGAAAAAGAGTAGTCTTGAAGTGTTGCTCATCACATTCTTTAAAAACATCCAAGATGGAATGTTTGATCTGGAGCTAGAGCTTACTTCTCCCCCTCTGTGCATAGACTATTCCTCACCATCATCATCTTCATCCCCAAATATGTCTTCAGAACCACCAGTTTCATAATCAACATCATCACCAACTATGGGAGGCATGGCTGAGATGACATCCTTAGCCCTTTGCATAGAAGCAGTAGTATGCACCAAGTTGAGCATCCTTTCAGCATCCTCATTATCCTGTCCAACTAGAGTTTGATAAGCTAAAATCGGATGAGTAAATGTCTCAGCATCCAAGGAGATATTTATGTAATGTCATCCCTAATCCTGATGCTTAGATTACTAATGTGGCCTTGTTGATAAATTCTTTCTGAATGACTGCACACACATGCTACACTGTTTGGGCCATATCTTGAGTTCCAGAAACCCAAATTGGATGATTCAACAGCCCACGCGAAGATAACGAGATTCTCTATCATTCTAAGTGGTCCAGAGATCAATATCTATCTGGAGCGGGCCCGAATTTCTGAAAAAAGTGAACTGCGAATTTTACTGGGAAAAACAGAATCAGTTTGGGAAACACATTTGTATTTTCCTTAAAATATTAAAATAGATTAATTAGATACATATAGATACATCAGATATTATTATTAGGGATTAAGTTCCTAGAGAAGAAAAAGGAGGCTACGCTCAAGAGGGAAAAAGTTTGAAGAAGAGGAGATTGCTGCATCTACAGTTTTCATCTTTTCTCCTTACTTTTTCATTATGTTTATATGTATTGGTTTCTTTTGAGATTATGAACTAATTTTCTCTCTAGACCTTTAATGGATTCTCTTGTTAATATATAAGTTGTATTCTTTTCTCCCTGTTTTTATGGTGATTTTAGTTGTTTATATTAATTTGTGTTTAATGCTTCTCAAAGATTGATCACCATGGAGATTGATTTCATAATTTAGGTGAACTTAGAAGAGAAACCCTAAGTTAAGATCCAATTAATATATCTTAGAATTAATATTTATATTAATTTGTGGTTAGGATAGTAATATACCTAAATACCCTAAGAAGTCCAATTAAGACGAAACTTAATGTTATTTATGGTTTTAAATCTTACATATAAATATGGGGGTTATTGCATAAATTAGAGTCACTTGAGATTCAGAAGGTCCTTATGAATACATGATTGTCTTGGAGTAATAATTATACCACGAGAATAGATGCTAAAGGAGAAACTTATTGAAGAACATTATATGAAATTAAAGGCCTAGTTTTCATTCTCTTGGAATTTCTTATTCCCTTTTGTGTTAGTTTAATTATTTAGTGATAATTTAGTAAACTTCACTTAATTTTTATTTGACTTGAATTGAAAGAAAAGTAGTAATTGGTATTTAACATCTTATTAATAGTCTTCATAGGAACGAATTTATATACTGCTTGTTGCGATACGTGCTCTTGCGTTAAGGTTGTAAAACCGATAACAAGTACGATAGTTGAGTTTCGTGATGTAACTTTCTTGGAGGAAGTGTTCCATATGAAGACTGGTATACCTTTGGGTAATTTTGAGGATGATCCCACTCACACATCGAGTTCTATTCATGATCATGTGAAAAAAATGGCAAATATGGGGGCGGATCCTGGTAGTAACTCTACTTCTAATGAAGTAGAGGAAACTAGAAGGATGAAGCGTGGAAAGGTAGTCAAGAACTTTGGAAGTAATTTTGTAACTTACAGTGTCGAGGATGAGCCTTTAACTTTCTGTCAGGCCATGGATTATTCGGAGTCAAGGCATTAGAAAGGCGTTGTGAAGAGTGAAATTGATTCAATTGTTTCTAACGGAATATGGGAGTTAGTTGATCTCCCTCTTGGGTGTTCTACTATTGGATGTAAATGGATCTTTAAGAGGAAGCTAAACCCTTATGGCTCAATAAATAAGTACAAGGCTAGGCTAGTTTCTAAGGGATTTAGGAAAATAGAAGGCATTGACTATTTTGATACATACTCTCCTGTTGCCCAAATGATAACAATCAGAATGCTTCTTGCATTGGCTTTCGTACATGGTTTTATCATCCATCAAATGGATATAAAGACAACTTTTCTTCATGGTGACCTTGAAGAAGAGATTTATATGGATTATCCTGGGGGATTTGTTGCTTCTAATAATAAGAAGAAAGTATGTAGACTAGTCAAGTCCATCTATGGCCTTAAACAATCACCTATAGACTAGCATAAAAAGTTTAATGAAACTGTTTTAGACTTCGAGTTTTTAATTAATGAAAGTGACAAGTGTGTCTACTATAAGGTTAGAGGTAATGATTGTGTGATTGTGTGATTGTGTGGTTGTATGTAGATGATATTTTGTTGTTTGGAACCAATAGTGAGATTATTAACGTGACAAAGAGTTTCTTGAAGAGGCACTTTGAAATGAAGGATATGAGATTCTTGGGATCAAGTTGACTTAGTCAACTGATGGAATAACATTGTCACAGTCTTATTATATAGAGAACTCTATACTTGAGAAGTACGATTATTCAAATTATAGAATCTCTAGTACACCATATGATTACAAAGTTGCAATAGTCAAGAATAGTTCAGGAGTTCTCGTATCTCAGTTAAGGTACTCTCGGATTATCGGGAGTTTGCAATATCTTGCTAATGTGACTAGACCTTATATTTTTTCTTCAGTGTCTAAGTTAGCAAGATATACAAGCTGTCCAAATAAGGCTCATTGTGAGGTACTGGTTAGAGTTCTCAGATATCTCAAGGGAACTATTTCCCTTGGCTTGCATTACCAAAGATTTCTGGGGGTACTCGAGGGGTACCGTGATGCAAATTTGATAACTAAGAAATCCGGTTCCAATGGAGTGACTGGATATGTGTTTACCCTTGTGGGGGGAACAGTGTCCTGGAAGTATTCTAGACAGACTTTGATTACTCGGTATACTTTTGAGTCTGAGTTGTGTGCACTTGATACCTCGAGGATGGAGGCTGAATGGTTACATGGACTCATGCAATGTTACCTGTAGTAAGAAAGTTGCTTCTTGCCATTTCTGTTTATTAGATAGCCGTACAACTATCGACAAGATCAGAAGTGTGAAGTATAATGCTAAGACAAAGATACACATCCAAGTTAGACTGAAGTCTATAAGGGGTCTTGTATCTGATAGATCTGTACATAAAAGAGACACGATCATAACATCTCAAATCCGTAGATCTGCACCATAACCTTTTGACTTGTCGTCGTCTATGGAGTGTGGTTACACCAAATGGATAGAGATTCAAGGTCAAACATTCCATCTAAATCTAGTAGCCATTGAAGTAGGGGACATAGTTGGGTTCAAACCCAGAAGGGTACCGACTCTGAAAATCAAGTCATGGTAAAATCTGATATGCATTTCTGTATGGATTTGTAGGGGATTGTTAGAAAATTGAAAGTTTGAGACATGTTTAAGACCCATTCTTGATGTAATTTCCTAAAACTAATTGTTGGAGGTTGTTCCTTGTAATGAGTACTTAAACTTTCATGTTTGGATCTAAGTCATTTTCTTAGTATAATCCATATAGAAATTGAGGTGAAATTAGTAGCTTGAAATGAGTTTGTGGGTTTTATCCCACCTTGATTAAGTAAAGAGGGGTGTAGTGCTTTATATAGTACAATGTGCAAGATTAGTATACCAACTACTAAGGTATGTGGGTGTGCATGGTGTTATTGTATGGCTCACGCGCACACACACGAATGTCTCGGCGTCACGCATACGCGGGGCGACCTGGTCGATGAATTTTACTGCTTGTTTAATTAAAATATTTACTAATTTATTATATTATTTTAATATGAATATTGAATCTATATAATAAGAAAATCAGTATTTGTTGATCATGAATTACTAATTCTAATTGCTGGAATAAACACTAATCAATATTTGCTTAAGCTGACAGATCCTGATGCATGGCTGCATCAGGATCTGCTGAGACTGTGAAATCCTAACTCCTGGCTGGATCATGATTTGCTGAGGCTGGATCAAGATTTACTGAGAATGTAATATCTTCAGTTACGTTTTGGTTTTGTATTATATATAGAACTAAAAGATTGGGAAAAGATATACCTCGATCACATACGTGTGAAACCCTAGCTGCTATCTCTCTCTCTCCTCCATAACATACAGATTAGCATAGAGGTTTGTGGGCGAACTGAGGTTTGTTCGCTGTTGAGCTTTGCGTAACTCTGTACGAATTGCTCTGTGATGTTGTATCCGGGAAGCGATATTGCAACCCAACACAGCGTAAGTGGGGCCAATAATCTCTTCAAGAACAGTCTAGACTTCTCGAAAGTTAGGCGCCTATGCTGTTCATAGTTCTTTCAGATTTATTAAAACATCTCTTAGAGCTAAGTATTTTATCCACTCTTTGTAAATTCAGTTACTGATTTTTCTTGTTATTTGCCTTCGGGTTTTATTTCGTTATTTTGTTTAATTTGCATGTTCTTATTAATTTGTAATATATAACTGTCCCATTATTACGCGTAAGCTAATTTTATCCAATAGTCTCAACGACAGGTCTACTATGTTACAATCAAAGTTATTTCTCTAGTTTCATGAACATAAAGAGTTATTTTTTTCGGAGTCTCATTCCCAGCTCATATTTTACAGATGTCGATATGCACGCACATGACATGTAGAGATGCTGATGTGTATTTTTTTATGCGTCTTATATTGTAAATGTATTTTATTGAAAGATTGCAACAATAAGAAACATCTTATATTGTAGATGTATTTTATTGGAAGATTGCAAGGTATAATAGGAACCCATAACAATGAGAAATGACAATTTTATTACTTTATAAAGCATTCCATTGCAATCCGTCATTTTAAAATGCATTCATTTGTAATTTGTCAAATTTAGCGGTTTTTTCGTAGTGAACTGAGCAAGAAGAAACTCTCTATATATAAACCAATGAATCGAATAGTCAGCCAAATTCATTGTTCAGAGCAGTAAGAATGTGCATAGGTTATGTTTTTTGCTAATTAGTTTGTATTTGATCTAAATAAATGAACAGCATTTTCTCTTCGGATGCATATATGATAGAATCCTCAAGAAAATTAGGAACTAAATGATATTACAACATGTGATAATGAAATATCTACGAAACTACAGTAGCAAGTCATTGGATTTGGAGGCTCAGAAGTGGTTTGTAGGTGATCACTGATCAGGCAACACATATAGTAATTTGTTGAGCCATTTTGAAAATGCTGTCCTACAAATGGTATCAATCACGTATAGTAATCTTGAACAGAGCTTCCGTGGATAGGTAATCTCCATCATGGATCTTACTATTTCATCAATGTCATATTTGACAAATGACCACTTAAGGAGCCGGAAGAGGTAATTCTCTTGTGGATGCGAATTTAATATGTACTCCGACATAACAATGCAGTTGATTCCAGCTATTAAGATGAATATTCATATTCAGAGCCAGCATAAACAACAACCTTATGGTCATTGCAACATAATAAATAATTACTACATTCCCATCCAGCAATGCAGAACATCTAAATTTAAAGAGTTCGAGTTTAGTGGGAAATCTTCCATAGTTCCATGACATGGTATCTATTCAATGAAGTCATATCTTTGAATGCAATGTTTGTGCCACAAAAAGTTGGTCCAGTTGATCTTATGCTCTCCTAACTAATCTTGGTTTGTAATCATTTTGAGTTCTGTCAAATCCCATACATACGCATCCCCCCTTGTGCATTTGGAATGGCATAGTATTGTTGTAGTTCGGGATCGATTTGAGGCATTTTCCATGAGATAATTTCAATACTCAAACTGACCATGGAAGAGGAAGCGAGTTGATCAGAATTAATTTTGTGATTATACCATGGTTCATGCTACAACCCAATGTTGTTTTCATTTCCCAGTTTGACTTGAAAATGCCATCGATCCATAACTCTTTCCGAGACTGATAAGAACAAATTGCTGATTCCAGAAAGATTTATGAATGGAAACAATTACTGCTTCAATGAGCTGACCTCGGCCCGCATAAGATATGAACTTGGTAGTCCATGTTATTATTTGCTCCAGGACTAAATTTATTTTCTTATTTTTTTAGTTAATATACTTAGCCTGCAACTAGTATAGTATACCTAGCCAATAAGTAGTTCCTTCTCTCGAAGAAATAGCTAGTCTGTTTCTTATCTTTCTTGATTAAAATTTGAGTCATTTAGATAGCTGTTTAGTATGAGCACATATAAAATGCTGTTTTACTGACCGATAAATATAAGAACTCCTATTGTTTCATACCTGTTTTTCTCCGTATTATTTCAGCAACAAATCATATGCGCTTTTCATTATAAAACTAACAGTCCAATTGAGAATTCTTTTAATTAGGCTTTCGATCAAACAAGGACAATTTTTGAAGGTCACCTGGTAGCTATCATTGGAAACCCTAAGAATTCAACTAGGAGCCTTCCTCTAGAAAATCCCCCACATTTCTTTCAAACCAGTCCACAGTTGTTTTGCATTTCTGAAGTGAGACTCCTGGGATCCAAAATGGAATCAAAGTGAATATCAATACGATCAATAACTCAATATCATTATTATTAGACTCCATTTCAAAGATTTCTTGGAAGAAATTGACCTATCATGACCAGTAACCGTGTCACCGTTATTTTCATTTATAGCAAAGATTTTGGAGGAGTTCTAGTGATCTTTAAATTGATTAAAGAAAAAAGAAGTGTTCCTATCTCCCTCATTGAGCCATGATCTAGTTCTGGAAGTCTGAGCCCAAAACAACTTCTCAATAATCAAGGTTTCATCAAGCTCTTTCAGGTAGAGATTTCTTGTTTTTGAAGTTCAGAGTCAAGCATCATGTCTGGTTGAACCTCTTGTAATTCGTCGTTAAGGATCTACACATTTTTAAAAATATTTCCAGCATTCTAATCATAATATTCCCAAAGAACCCAGAGTTCTTTTTTTTGTTTTGTTTTTTCAACCATTTTATTATAATCTGATTCAAGTAACAGCGGCAAATGCACCAAGTAACCAGTGTTAGGAACTTGTTTGTCATTATTTGATTCAAGTAAATGCAGGAACTTATTGCTGCAAGATTTTTTGCTGCAACCAAAAAAATCTTTTTTATTCTTTTTTCTCCATCTCTGTGTACTTTCTACATGCACCAAGTGTATTATGTTTGAGGAAGGAAAAATAAGTAGTTAAATGATAATATTTGAAAATTATATATTGTGTCATAAGAAGATTTGGAAAGTTTTTTAACACTTCTCAGCTAAAAGTTTTTTAACACTACTCAGCTAGTACAAATGAATTAGCCACCATGAAACAAATATATATCCAGTTGCATGAATTTCTCACAGGGAGGAAGAACAACACACGAAATTAATTGTCATAGTTACATAGTTTATTACTTTTTAAACTTAAAATTTATAAAGAAAACATGTATTATATAACTTCTTTAGATTTAACAAAGCCCTGAGCCTATTGGCACTTGGAAAATTGTTTATGGTAGGCTATTACCATTCGAACCAGCAGCACTACGTGAAGGTCCATCACTGTGACCATCCCTTACAAAACCTCTCACTGCCATAATCCGGTTCAGATTTCAGGGAGCTCACCCCTCAACGGGGGATGCTCGTCACCTCCATATGCACGAAAGTGATTTAGATAGAGAAATAGTGGGCCAATGTACCTGTAGAACCCATGATTGTTCATTGCTATTAACACATCCTCACCAGTGATGGTTGTCCGCTTCTCCTCCATGCACCTAGTGTTTGCTTGAGTTGTCATATATCTGATAAATTTGGACACACATTCCTGGATTGATATTACTGCACCAGCAGATATCCCTCGATCATTTGCCACCATTCTGCTCATCTGGCTTAACACATATTCAGCCGGCAACAAGTTTCCAGACAAGATCCAATTTTCATATTAGCTTGACACATCAAGCTCAAAAATTGTAAAATGATAAATAAATAAATGATCTAGCTAGATAAAGAGTGAGATGATAGAAATGATTTGACCTGAATCTCTAGGTTGTTGTCTACTAATCTCCCCGCCATAATCAAAACTATCTCTTTCTTGAAATTTTCTCTTCATCTCTCTGAATTTCAAGGCAACTCTGGACACAAGACTCAGAAAATGGAAAAAACCCCTTATTTCTTTCAAGAGAAATAATTAGCCTTTTATTTATAAACCTGGAAAAGGCTTGACACGTTGATAATAATGTGACACGCACATGTACATGCACACTGACACCACATGTACATGCAAACTGACACGTGAACGGGTGATATGTATATGCACATGATAATGATAATGTGACATTTTAAGAACAAGTGTTATAGAGACAAAAAAATATTTAAATTAAATATCTTATATTCTAAATTAATAAATAGTAACTAAATAACAAATACTCTATGGAAAAACATAATTAATTTAGACAATATTTTTAACCAATATAATCAATTTTTTTTTATGTTTTGTCAAATATAATTAACTTTAAATATGTTTATTAGAATCAATGGTACTCTTGGGGTATTCTAGTGGGCCGCACACACATATATGTTAAAATCAACTATATGTATAAGTACACATAATAAATAAAAATAAATTAATATTTTTCTTTGAATATATGATATAAAAACATAAATTTGAATAAAAAAAATATTAAATAAACAGAGTCACTAGTACATTATTTTGTTAATCATTAATGATGACATGTCAATTTTTCATTTTAAATGTCTAGTGCGCATTCTAGAAATAAAAAATATTACATGTATATGATATACAAAGTAAAATGAACATAAAGAATTTAGTCTAAGTTTTAGCAAGTTTTAATATACTTTGATAAATATTAAATAGTACAAGCCAATAACAATAATAAGAGCTCAATTTTTTCTTTTAAAAAAAAGAGCTCAATTTTTTGGTGAAGTTCGTCATTATTTTCTCCAATATTAACAAAACTAAAAATTTAGAATAAAATATAATGTATACAAATTTGCAGGAATATATGATAAACCAAGGGGAAGATCTTACGTGAACTTGAAATATGCATTTTTTTAATATTATACTTGCATTAATATAAACTGCATCACATTATGCATGATAGAACCTAGAGTAGTTAACCACTCCACATGCAATAAGTACCTTTCTCTAATGTGCTAGTATTGGCATTTAGTACCAAACACAACTAAAACTTTGTTTAAGTGTTGTAAAATATCTTTACAATCATTAATGACCCTATGAAAATAAGACTTCCCTCCCTCTGCATTAATCACATCCACCATCCTTTTGCATCACACTCAATATGTAACTGTTCGTCCTCCACATCTTAGTCCATGATATTGCCACACCAAAACCTATTATTTCAACTTTTCTAGATTACACTCTATCCTAAATCACCGTGCTACGAGATCGAATAAAATATCCCAACCGTTCCGAATAATAAAACCCACCCCATCTGTCCAGTCCTCATTTGGCATGCCGTATCAGTATTAATTTTTACCCACCCATCACGTAGCTTGCACCATATTTTACACCACATTCTACTACATGCTTTCTTTTATGCAGATTACTTAGCCATTTCCTCTAGCCCGGTTCCATTCTGCAACCATACTAGTAGACCTTAGCCGATTACATTCTGCAACCATACTAGCCGACCTTGACTAAATTCCAAAGCTACAAGTATTAAAATAGTTCCAGATCTAGTTATTTCGTCTATTCCTTATGTTCGAGCACACCATACCCACCATGTCATTATGCACCCCACTGCCACTCCAAAACATACTTTTTTAGTAGGGTGCACAATATCATTTGGTAATACCTGGACCGTATGTACTAACCCTAACCTAGCCCACACTTTCGTAAAAAAAAATTCAAATAATACATGTATATCATCCTCCATATATAGCTGGAATCATGAAAATATTGGCCTGTTGTTTACACATTTTTTTCTCAGGGCGTCAGCAGTATAAAGAACTCGACGACATGAACGCTGAAGAAAATTAAAAATTTTGTCTGGTAACTTAAGTCCTCATAGCTTCTTCCAGAACAGTATCTCTGGTCCATAGATTTGAAATCATTATATTTTTATACGAGAATTAATGTACTTTGATTATATTAAAATTACCTTTGGCCGAGTAATGATAGAAGTGTATTTCGGGTATATTATGAATCATATGAGAAATATGAATGATCTAGAAATGATTTAAGCCTCCTAATTTTAGAAGTGATATTATTAGCCTCTTGTGTAACCTAGACTATAAAATGCGTAACCACGCTCAAATATTGATTTGATGTGATAGTCTACTTATTGATCAAGAAAACCTGGATTAAATTATGACGAGGATGACACATTACATGCCTCTAGTTTAATCTATAATATGTGGTTAAAATGATTATATTACATTATACATTATTCACGAAACATTACTAGAAAAGGGTCAATAGACATCACCCTTTTATCATCAGTTGGAAATATAACCGATGTAAGAAATAGCTTTTATATCGGTTATTTTCAAACTGATCCTAAATATATATTTTTAAATCTTATTTTTAAATAAACGTTGTCTTATAGTCTTTTTTTAAAAATAAAAAGTAACTTTCGCATCAGTTGTGTTTAAACTGATGTTAAAATACTAACTTTCACATCAGTTGTTTTCTTACGGATGTTCATTTCAGTTATTTACATCGGCTATTAAGAAATCATTGTCAATGTTAAATTTTTAAAAATAAAATAAAAAAGACAAGCTGGGAATAATTCCCCTCTTTTGCCCTTGACAAAATTTCAGCCCCTTCCCCCAAATATTTCTCCCCCTTTTTCTATTATCTATTATTCCTCTTCTCTCACCCCACAAACCTTTTCCTCTCTCCACTTTCTACCTCCATCACACCTCCCTCGACATGAACCATGGTTTTAATGAACATCGATCTATCACCAAATATACGAGACCAATATCAAGTTCAATTAGCTCTGAATTTTAAGAGTTGAGAAGATAGTTTGAATTCAAATCCTAGTTCGAATGGGAAGAAAGTACGATTACAACATCAAGTTTGTTTTTGAAGGTAGTCTCAATCTGCAGGTAATTAACTCGATTAGCTTTGGGATTAGGTCGATTGACAAGAATACATTTTAGCGGGATTATTAACTTTAGATTGAGAGTTTGAGTTTGTTCATCCAGATAATTTACTTAATATTCAGGATTACTAGAGTTCTAGTCTGAATACGGTCCATTCTTGTGAAAAAGATAGTTTGAATCATAAAAGGTCTGTTTAGTGAATATTTGATTAAAACTGAATCGGATCGTCCCTTGTTGTCGAGTGTGGATTTTAGTTTGATGTTGGTAATAAGAAGAATGAGAGAGTCTTTGTTCCCAGCCAGGATTTGTTCTGGTAAGTTTGATTAGTCCAAGTGCTTTTGATTGTTTGATTTGATTGTATGAGCTTCAATTGTAGAATTGATGTTGTTTGTTACTCGAATGCAGCACTCCGGATTATATTACTCCCAATGAGGCTCCGATTACCAACACTTTAAATTACAATGAGGTGCTTTTATAATATAAGTTTAATTTAGTTATTTGTGAAGTGACTCGTAATTGTACTGATTATGTATTTATTTTTGTTGCAGGAAGATATGTGTCTGTGAGTGAGGATTCGGGTTGTTCAAGTGTGAGAGATGATGGTAAGAATTGGATTCTGGTGGTTCCGTTGGCTGCATAACCTAAATGAGAGAGGAGAGTAATTATACAGAATGATGAGAGTATATTGTTGTTGTGGTATAAAGATCAGGTCCTGGTTATTAGGAGTAAATCACCTGCTGATAGTGCTTATACTCAAGGCCTCCTCAACGCTAAGCTCACTCAGGTAACCAAATCCTTTTACCCCCTCCCATACTAGTTTTTTTTAAAATTTAAGTTTCGGGGTTTCAGATTGTGTTTTTTCCGCTAATGCGTTATAAACTTATAATAAACAGTCACTTTGGGACATACGACAACTTAATCGAGTCATGCCTGTGTTATTTTTGGGTTTTATCTATAAACCCTTAATATATATAACTTTGTGTCTCTATCGATATCAAGGCGGATTTTGGTCTATCATTTATGTAATGTCATCCCTAATCTTGATGCTTAGATTACTAATGTGGCCTTGTTGATAAATTCTTTCTCAATGACTACACACACATGCTACACTGTTTGGGGCATATCTTGAGTTCTAGAAGCCCAAATTAGATGATTCAACAGCCCACGTGAAGATAACGAGATTCTTTATCATTCTAAGGTGTTCCAGAGAGCAATATCTATCTGGAGCGGGCCCGCATTTCTGAAAAAAGTGAACTACGAATTTTACTGAGAAAAACATAATCAGTTGGGGAAACTTATTTGTATTTTCCTTAAAATATTAAAATAGATTAATTAGATACATATAGATACATCAGATATTATTATTAGGGATTAAGTTACTAGAGAATAAAAAGGAGGTTACGCTCAAGAGGGAAAAAGCTTAAAGAAGAGGAGATTGCTGCATCTACAGTTTTCATCTTTTCTCCTTACTTTTCCATTATGTTTATGTGTATTGGTTTCTTTTGAAATTATGAACTAATTTTCTCTCTAGGCCTTTAATAAATTCTCTTGTTAAAATATAAGTTGTATTCTTTTTTCCCAGTTTTTGTGGTGATTTTAGTTGTTTATATTGATTTGTATTTAATGCTTCTCAAAGATTGATCACGATTAAGATTGATTTTGTAATTTAGGTGAACTTGGAAGAGAAACCCTAAGTTAAGACCCAATTAATATATCTTAGGATTAATATTTATATTAATTTATGGTTAGGATAGTAATATACCTATATACCCTAAGAAGTTCAATTAAGACGAAACTTAATGTTATTTATGGTTTTAAATCTTACATAGGAATATGGGGGTTATTGCATAAATTAGAGTCACTTGAGATTCAGAAGGTCCTTGTGAATACATGATTGTCTTGGACTAATAATTATACCACGAGAATAGATGCTAAAGGAGAAACTTATTAAAGAACATTAGATGAAATTAAAGGCCTAGTTTTCATTCTCTTGGAATTTCTTATTCGCTTTTGTGTTAGTTTAATTATTTAGTGATAATTTAGTAAACTTCACTTAATTTTTATTTGACTTGAATTGAAAGAAAAGTATAATTGGTATTTAACATCTTATTAATAGTCTTTGTAGGAACGAATTTATATACTACTTGTTGGGATACGTGCTCTTGCGTTAAGGTTGTAAAACCGACAATAAGTACGATAGTTGAGTTTCGTGATGTAACTTTGTTGGAGGAAGTGTTCCATATGAAGACTGGTATATCTTTGGGTAATTCCGAGGATGATCCCACTCAAACATCGAGTTCTATTCCTGATCATATGAAAAAAATGGCAAATATGGGGGCGGATCCTGGTACTAACTCTACTCCTAATGAAGTAGAGGAAATTAGAAGGAGGAAGCGTGGAAAGGTAGTCAAGAACTTTGGAAGTAATTTTGTAACTTACAGTGTCGAGGATGAGCCTTTAACTTTATGTCAAGCCATGGATTATTCGGAGTCAAGGCATTAGAAAGGCGTTGTGAAGAGTGAAATTGACTCAACTGTTTCTAACGGAATATGGGAGTTAGTTGATCTCCCTCTTGGGTGTTCTACTATTGGATGTAAATGGATCTTTAAGAGGAAGCTACACTCTTATGGCTCAATAAATAAGTACAAGGCTAGGCTATTTTCTAAGGGATTTAGGAAAATAGAAGGCATTGACTATTTTGATACATACTCTCCTGTTGCCCGAATGATAACAATCAGAATGCTTCTTGTATTGGCTTTCGTACATGGTCTTATCATCCATCAAATGGATGTAAAGACAACTTTTCTTCATGGTGACCTTGAAGAAGAGATTTATAACTTCAAGCTCTACCAACAACAATTCAAAAATGGTAGTGAGAGTTGGTACCTGTGATATTGATGAGGATGAATCTCCTTGCTCCAAAGCCATTAGTGCATAATTTCTAAGTTCCTCATCTTCATCATTATCAGAATCATCCCAAAGTTTTCCTTCTACAATATAAGCTTTGCTTTGTTGTTTCTTCAGAAGAGCTTCATACTTTGCTTCTAGTTCAAGATAAGCTTTGTCTTTCTTTGCTGTCTTAGATTTCCTACATTCTGTAGCAAAATGGCCTAGATCATCACAATTGAAGCACCTTATCTTTGATATAGATACATCAGATATTATTATTAGGGATTAAGTTCCTAGAGAATAAAAAGGAGGCTACGCTCAAGAGGGAAAAAGCTTAAAGAAGAGGAGATTGCCGCATCTACAGTTTTCATCTTTTCTCCTTACTTTTCCATTATGTTTATGTGTATTGGTTTCTTTTGAGATTATGAACTAATTTTCTCTCTAGGCCTTTAATAAATTCTCTTGTTAGTATATAAGTTGTATTCTTTTCTCCCTGTTTTTATGGTGATTTTAGTTGTTTATATTTATTTGTATTTAATGCTTCTCAAAGATTGATCACCATTGAGATTGATTTTGTAATTTACGTGAACTTGGAAGAGAAACCCTAAGTTAAGACCCAATTAATATATCTTAGGATTAATATTATATTAATTTATGGTAGGATAGTAATATACCTAAATAACCTAAGAAGTCCAATTAAGACGAAACTTAATGTTATTTATGGTTTAAATCTTACATATAATATGGGGGTTATTGCATAAATTAGAGTCACTTGAGATTCAAAAGGTCCTTATGAATACATGATTGTCTTGGACTAATAATTATACCACGAGAATAGATGCTAAAGGAGAAACCTATTGAAGAATATTAGATGAAATTAAAGGCCTAGTTTTCATTCTCTTGGAATTTCTTATTCCCTTTTGTGTTAGTTTAATTATTTAGTGATAATTTAGTAAACTTCACTTAATTTTTATTTGACTTGAATTGAAAGAAAAGTAGTAATTGGTATTTAACATCTTATTAATAGTCTTCATAGGAACGAATTTATATACTACTTGTTGCGATACGTGCTCTTGTGTTAAGGTTGTAAAACCGATAAAAAGTACGACGGTTGAGTTTCGTGATGTAACTTTCTTGGAGGAAGTGTTCCATATGAAGACTGGTATACCTTTGGGTAATTCTGAGGATGATCCCACTCACACGTCGAGTTCTATTCCTGATCATGTGAAAAAAATGGCAAATATGGGGGCGGATCCTGGTTGTAACTCTACTCCTTATGAAGTAGAGGAAACTAGAAGGATGAAGCGTGGAAAGGTAGTCAAGAACTTTGGAAGTAATTTTGTAACTTACAGTGTCGAGGATGAGCCTTTAACAAGTCTATAAGGGGTCTTGTATCTGATAGATCTGTACATAAAAGAGACACGACCATAACATCTCAAATCCGTAGATTTGCACCATAACCTTTTGACTTGTCGTCGTCTATGGAGTGTGGTTACACCAAATGGATAGAGATTCAAGGTCAAACATTCCATCTAAATCTAGTAGCCATCGAAGTAGGGGACTTAGTAGGGTTCAAACCCAGAAGGGTACCGACTCTGAAAATCAAGTCATGGTAAAATCTGATATGCATTTCTGTATAGATTTGTAGGGGATTGTTAGAAAATGGAAAGTTTGAGACATGTTTAAGACCTATTTTTGATGTAATTTCCTAAAACTAATTGTTGGAGGTTGTTCCTTGTAATGAGTACTTAAACTTTCATGTTTGGATCTAAGTCATTTTCTTAGTGTAATCCATATAGAAATTGAGGTGAAGTTAGTAGCTTGAAATGAGTTTGTGGGTTTTATCCCACCTTGATTAAGTAAAGAGGGGTGTAGTGCTTTATATAGTACAATGTGCAAGAGTAGTATACCAACTACTAAGGTATGTGAGTGTGCATGGTGTTATTGTATGGCTCGCGCGCACACACGCGAATGTCTCGGTGTCACGCATAACGGGCCGACCTGGTCGATGAATTTTACTGCTTGTTTAATTAAAATATTTACTGATTTATTATATTATTTTAATATGAATATTGAATCTATATAATAAGAAAATCAGTATTTGCTGATCAGGAATTACTAATTCTAATTGCTGGAATAAACACTAATCAATATTTGCTTAAGCTGACAGATCCTGATGCATGGGTGCATCAGGATCTGCTGAGACTGTGAAATCCTAACTCCTGGCTGGATCATGATTTGCTGAGGCTGGATCAAGATTTGCTGAGAATGTAATATCTTCAGTTACGTTTTGGTTTTGTATTATATATAGAACTAAAAGATTGGGAAAAGATATACTTCGATCACATACGCGTGAAACCCTAGCTGCTATCTCTCTCTTTCTCTCCTCCATAACATACAGATTAGCATAGAGGTTTGTGGGCGAACTGAGGTTTGTTCGCTGTTGAGCTTTGCATAACTCTGTACGAATTGCTCTGTGATGTTGTATCCTGGAAGCGATATTGCAACCCAACACAGCGTAAGTGGGGCCAATAATCTCTTCAAGAACAGTCTAGACTTCTCGAAAGTTAGGCGCCTCTGCTGTTCATAGTTCTTTCAGATTTATTAAAACATCTCTTAGAGCTAAGTATTTTATCCACTCTTTGTAAATTCAGTTACTGATTTTTCTTGTTATTTGCCATCGGGTTTTATTTCGTTATTTTGTTTAATTTGCATGTTCTTATTAATTTGTAATATATAACTGTCCCATTATTACGCGTAAGCTAATTTTATCCAATAGTCTCAACTACAGGTCTACTATGTTACAATCAAAGTTATTTCTCTAGTTTCATGAACACAAAAAGTTTTTTTTTCAGAGTCTCATTCCCAGCTCATATTTATAGATGTCGATATGCACGCACATAACATGTAGAGATGCTGATGTGTATTTTTTTATGCGTCTTATATTGTAAATGTATTTTATTAAAGATTGCAACAATAAGAAACATCTTATATTGTAGATGTATTTTATTGGAAGATTGCAAGGTATAATAGGAACCCATAACAATGAGAAATGACAATTTTTTACTTATAAAGCATTTCATTGCAATCCATCTTTCAAAATGCATTCATTTGCAATTCG